>NC_059217.1:34804491-34871991 GCF_020615455.1 Coregonus clupeaformis | reverse complement strand
TCTTACATATCCCTAGTCATGAGCCTTCTTACATATCCCAATCATGAGCCTTCTTACATATCCCAATCATGAGCCTTCTTACATATCCCAATCATGAGCCTTCTTACATATCCCAATCATGAGCCTTCTTACATATCCCAATCATGAGCCTTCTTACATATCCCAATCATGAGCCTTCTTACATATCCCAATCATGAGCCTTCTTACATATCCCTAGTCATGAGCCTTCTTACATATCCCAATCATGAGCCCCGGCCTGCCCTGCTCTTGCTGATGTAAACCCCTTTGTGGTGCCTAACCAATGGCTGTGTTGTGTACGGACGGTGGCACTTCAGGAGATGAGTCAAAGGCTTCTTCCGTGAAAATAAATGTATTTATCTAAAAAAACTAAATGCGCTGTCTGTGCACGCGTACTGCCGTCCTGTTCAGTTTGAGAGGGAGGGAATGGGAAGGAGCTTGCTGCTGCTGTAATTGACTTTAATAAAGAGCAATATGTTTCGTTGCCCATAATGAAGCTATTTATCAGAGTTACTGACCTCACAATAAGCCATTTGAGTCATTTACATAGCTTACATTACTATGAAGCGGCAGCCGCGGAGATGGACAGCGCATGGGTGCTGAAAGTAGGCTAATTCGAGAAGGCCTAATTAATTTAAAACAGTCTTCATTTTAAATTGATAATATAATAATAATAATAATAATAATATAATAATAATAATAATAATAAATAAATGAGACTTTAGGCTACTAACAACAAGAGGGTTTTGTGTTGGAGCCTATTTCTTCCTATTCAACAAATAAGAGGTAGGACCTACTTTGTTTGACCGACAAAATGATAGTCTACTATCCATAGATTTTGTCAGCCAATTCCTTCAGTCATCACCACCATGCACTCCTTAAAATATCTCAGTGTCAGTGAAGGGCTTATGACGTGTGTTAAGTTAAAAAGGTCTTATTAGGCTTCATACAGTCATTCTACAGTGCTTTTTGAATTTACTTTTAGAAGCACGAGTTTGGCCAGTCTTTGGTTTGAGGATCATGCGAGATATGCATGCCTAGTTGGTTAATTTAGCCCAGTCAACACAAATCTATTTTGTAACAACAAAATCATGGAATAAAATACAGTGAATTAGAAAATGATCGTTTCCCGAATGAAAAAAAAGTATTCAGACCCCTTGACTTTTTCCCCCATTTTGTTACGTTACAGCCTTATTCTAAAAAAAAAAAAAAAGTTTTTCCTCAGCAATACACACACAATACCACATAATGACGAAGGAAAAACAGGTTTTTAGAAAATGTTGCTAATTAATAAAAAACAGAAAAACCTTATTTACATAAGTATTCAGACCGTTTGCTATGAGACTCGAAATTAAGCTCAGGTGCGTCCTGTTTCCATTGATCATCCTTGAGATGTTTATACAACTTGATTTGGAGTCCACCTGTGGTAAATTCAATTGATTGGACATGATTTGGAAAGGCACACACCTGTCTATATAAGGTCCCACAGTTGACTGTGCATGTCAGAGCAAAAATCAAGCCATGAGGATGAAGGAATTGTCCGTAGAGCTCCGAGACAGGATTGTGTCGAGGCACAGATCTGGGGAAGGGTACCAAAAAATGTCTGCAGCATTGAAGGTCCACAAGAACACAGTGGCCTCCATCATTCTTAAAAGTTTGGAACCACCTAGACTCTTCCTAGAGCTGGCCGCCTGGCCAAATTGAACAATTGGGGGAGAAGGGCATTAGTCAGGGAGGTGACCAAGAACCCGATGGTCACTGACACAGCTCTAGAGTTCCTCTGTGGAGATGGGAGAACCTTCCAGAAGGACAACCATCTCTGCAGCACTCCACCAATCAGGCCTTTATGGTAGAGTGGCCAGACGGAAGCCACTCCTCAGTAAAAGGCACATGACAGCCCCACTTGGAGTTTGCCAAAAGGCACCTAAAGGACTCTCAGACCATGAGAAACAAGATTATTTGGTCTGATGAAACCAAGATTGAACTCTTTGGCCTGAATGCCAAGCGTCACGTCTGGAGGAAACCTGGCACCATCCCTACGGTGAAGCATGGTGGTGGCAGCATCGTGCTGAGCATCGTGGATGTTTTTCAGCAGCAGGGGCTGGGAGACTAGTCAGGATCGAGGGAAAGATGAACGGAGCAAAGTACAGAGAGATCCTTGATGAAAACCTGCTCCAGAGCGCTCAGGACCTCAGACTGGGGCGAAGGTTCACTTTCCAACAGCACAACGCCCTAAGCACACAGCCAAGACAACGCAGGAGTGGCTTCGGGACAAGTCTCTGAATGTCCTTGAGTGGTCCAGCCAGAGCCCGGACTTGAACCCGATCGAACATCTCTGGAGAGACCTGAAAATAGCTGTGCAGCAACGCTCCCCATCCAACCTGACAGAGCTTGAGAGGATCTGCAGATAAGAATGGGAGAAACTCCCCAAATACAGGTGTGCCAAGCTTGTAGCGTCAAACCCAAGAAGACTTGATGCTGTCATCGCTGCTAAAGATGCTTCAACAAAGTACTGAGTAAAGGGTCTGAATACTTAAGTAAATGTAATATTTCAGTTTTTCTATTTTTAATAAATTAGCAAAGATTTATAAAAACCTGTTTTTGCTTTCTCATTATGGGGTATTGTGTGTAGATTGATGAGGGAAAAAAACATTTTAATCAATTTTAGAATAAGGCTGTAACGTAACAAAATGTGGAAAAAGTCAAGGGGTCTGAATACTTTCCGAACTAGTAGCTTTTTCTCAAATTCATTGATGATCAGATACTTCAGTTGTAACTGGTACTGTTGCGCAACATTTTTACAGTTGATTGACAACTTTAGCACTGTTCCAAACTTCCAGACTATCCTCTTTTTTAAATAACGGCCTGTATAGAAAATCAAACCCTCTCTGGTGCTGCGCTCATTCGTTGTCATGCTCTGTTGTGGAATTAAAAGATTCTGCTAGTCTCCAGTCATGTAACATAATGTAGAATTGCATGAAATATGTTCATAAAAAGGCTATTTTTTTCCTCGAAACCGCAAACAACATAATAGATTCATGCAGTGTTTTTATTACAATTAATATATTTTTCACCCCTAGCCTTGTCCACGGCGGTCTGCGAACCCACAACCTTCTGTCTACTTTGTCATGCAATGCTTACAAAACAAAGCACAGTTTCTAAAACTGCATATCTACGGCACTGGTCTGTTCTACTGTAGTAAGAGTGAGGGTAAACGGTAGGCATATTCTCTGCTATCCACTTAATGTTTTAATTATTATTTTGGGTATAGGGGAGGGTCGCTTGTTATATATCTCATGTTTTACTGAAGGGAGGGCTATCCATTTTCTTTGCAGAGAGGTCTGATTTTCTCCAGGTATCCCTCATTATAAATAACGTACAGTCCCTAATGACATTCGTCGTTCGATTCTGTTGTTGTTTGTGAAGGTTGATTGTAGTAAAGGATTGTTTAGATACTGGACCAATCTAATAGTATTTTCACAATTAGAGTATAGATTTCGGTTAGAGTTTGACTTTGAACGATGCTGTGTTTGATAAGAGAGGATGATATGTTCAGGAGCCTGAGAGTCGTAACAAAGATGGCGGCTGTAGGAGGAGACGTGGTGAAGGCCAAGCCTCTGTGCCAAATTAAACCTTATTCCCTACGTAGTGCACACTTCCCTATGAGCTATGGTCAAAAGTAGTGCACTAAATGGGGAATAGGGTGCAAGGCCGACAAGTCAGCTTGGGCCTTTTCTTGGTTGTAAGGAGAGCCATACGATTCAACGCCTCACAGAATATGATTGAGGAGTTGAGGGAGCTTCAGTCAGACACTGAATGGGTTTGGGAAACAAAAGAAGCAGCCGTTCCCTTTGCACTTCCCTGTGGCCATATGCCTTTGATGTTTGCAGATCTGTGAGGTGTTGAAAATATGGGGGGGGGGGGGAAGCTCCACCACTACACTGCTTATACCTATTCTGCAAACACAGAAGGGGAGATATGGCCAAGGGGAAGGACTGGGGAGTGAATTGGAACTGGCTGCAATACATCATCCAACACGACTGTTTCCCCAAATGGCACCCTATTCCCATAATGCACTACCATATGGGCACTGGTCAAAAGTAGTACACTAGAAAG
Organism: Coregonus clupeaformis; assembly: GCF_020615455.1. Taxonomy (NCBI): domain Eukaryota; kingdom Metazoa; phylum Chordata; class Actinopteri; order Salmoniformes; family Salmonidae; genus Coregonus; species Coregonus clupeaformis. The sequence continues at coordinate 34,867,857 of NC_059217.1, read as the reverse complement.
AGAATAAGGTGCCATTTGGGACGCACCCCATTCGTTCTGGACAGTGTAATCCCACTAAGGGTTTGGATTGGGCTCTCCCAGATACATGGAGACAGGGTATCGTCTCCAGCAGCAGGCATAATCTGCTGAAGGCCATAACAATGGGGATTATCACACAGTGATTCAATCCAATTAAAATTAAATATCAGGAATAAATAAAAAAATGAAAAAAAGACAGCAAAAAGATTAGTTTCCCGTTTTCCGATGGAATGTCGTTAATGATAATTATGTTAATATTCTATAATAATGTTGAATTCTATTATGTATACGTTGTATCTTATTCTAAGAATTATGTAATGACTTAATTTAACTAAAATACTTAATTAAGTCTATCCATTTGTAAATGAAGGGAATAATATCTGGTATATTACACTATGATATGTGTTCTTCCTCGTCTTCTATTGGTTTAATTTGGAAGTAGCCAACTCTTTCTTGTCACCCTTAGCTGGAGATTTATCATTGAAACATTTATCATTGAAACATGTCCGTTAGTGCCTTAATTAATCAATTAACTACAGTGGAAGTCCTCTAAATGATTAATGATTACATTAAATAGAACCATATAAAGAGTCCTCATGTATCATAATGTTAAGTTCCGTTTCTGACAAGCAGAAGGTAATGTCTGCGACCTTTCACCTATTTAGATCATCTGCTATAGAATATAGAATGATAGAATGAGAACTAATATGCTATAGTGAGACTAGGGAGTGATAGAGGCTTAAAAAAATGACTAAAGTGAGGAATCGTGCCATGTGACTGACAAATGAAATACAAAAAACAGATGTACAGAGGTGTATATAGTCTAGCAGTATAATAACTGGCTTTATTGTGGTGGAATTGTCCTTTACATTTTAGTCATTTTAGCAGACGCTCTTATCCAGAGCGACTTACAGTTAGTGAGTGCATACATGTTAGGGGATATTCATATCTCCGTGTTGGGGTGCAGTTAGATAACTGTGTTAATGAATGTCTTTGTCTGTTTGTGTACATAATTGTGAGTGATAGTCTGCATAAGGGTGTGTGTGTGTGTTTGTGTGTGTGTGTGTGTGTGTGTGTGGACGTGTTTCACTATACTTGTGGGGACCAGAAGTCCCCACAAGAATAGCAAAAAAAAATTTTTGGGGACCAACTGGGGTTATTTTGTTGATCCCCACAAGGTCAAATGCTATTTGTAGGTGGTTTAGGGTTAAGGTTAGAATTAGTGTTAGGGTTAGAATTAGGTTTAGGGTTAGTTTTAGGGTTAGGCTTAGGGTTAGGGTTAAGGTTAGGTTTAAGGTACGGGTACGGGTTAGGGGTTAGGGAAAATAGGGACTGGATTGTGTGTTCCCACAAGGTTAGTTGTACAAGACTGTGTGTGTGTGTGTGTGTGTGTGTGTGTGTGTGTGTGTGTGTGTGTGTGTGTGTAGTGGCAGCAGAAGACCGTCAGGGTCAGTATGGAGAATGTAATGTCCTCAAACATCCTGCAGAGGGCAGAGTTTTACCACTTAAAACACATAACAGCAAACCAGGCAATTATGATCCATGCCTGCACATTTGATGCAAGAGGAAACAGAGGGCCCCTGTGTTGCAGTTTCCATGCACTTTGACTGGTGTCATGTAAGGCAGGATATCTTCAATATGGTCTAGAATAATCTCCTTACTGGAAGGAAGAGCACTATCCCACTGTACACAAACTGGTTGAATCAACGTTGTTTACCATGTCATTTCAATGAAATGACGTTGAACCAACATGGAACAGATGCTGAATTTACATCTGTGCCCAGTGGGAAGGGCCCGGGTCAAAATTAGTGTGCTACATGCAGAATAGGGTGCCATTTGGGATGGAATCACAATGCCATAAAGACAGTGCTGCTGCTGCTGCCACGGGGGGAGAACCTAATTTGCCTGTCGAGTTTTTTCTATCTACTTTTCTGTGATTTGGTGTGGAAGACCTGAGTGAGTGGTTAATTAACACCACCAGCCAATCCCCTTGCTCTGCCTTCACTCACTCACTGGCTCACAGTCTAAAAGGTGCCAGCATAAATAGGCTTGGTTTGCTCCTAGCAGAACTCGGCTAGATGTGCTCTCTGCTAGTCATGTAGCCCAGTGGGTTCACAAACTTATTTTGCTTACTGTACCACCAACTGAATTTTGCTCTGCCCGGAGTACCCCTGAAGTACCCCCTTGTGCATTTTACCAGTAGGCCTATGGAATCAAGAGTCTTCTCAAGTATCCCCTGTGGATAGACCAAATACCCCCAGGGGTCCAAGTACCCCAGGTTGGGAACCACTGGGCTAGGTGAAGCTAACGTCTGTGCTTGAATACTCCCTAAAGACCTTCGCTTGAAAAACGAGACAAATATTACTGTTTGTCCCTCTTGAGATGCCGTTGCAACAACATAGCCAGTATCCACTTCTTCAAAATAGTCAGAATTAATCCAAGAAATCTGTAATACATTTGGACCTTTTTGCCGGGGAGATCTTAGTCGGCCAATTTTACAACTAACTAAGATGTTTGGTGCAGTATTTCTCAAGTGAAGAAATTTGCATTAAAACTCATCGCCTCTGTCATGAGCCCTCTCACTCCACCGGGTTACCACCTTAATTTGTTTCCACTATCTTCCACTCTGCTCACCTCCCTCTCTCTACTCAGCCTAACTAGCTCCACCTGTCCCTGCTCTGCTCGGCTCTAATTACTCTGCCAGCTGCGCTGCATTACCCACTAACCTCTCCCAGTATTTAAGGCCCTGTCTTTCAGCTCTCCGGTGTCAGATCGTCTGCAAAGCTCACACCCGGAACCTGTTTGCTTCGCGCTTCTGGCTCACCCTGGTTTTGTGACCCCGGACCTGCCTGTTTTTTGGATACTCTTCTGCCTCAGGAGATCCAGACCTGCTTCTGCCATTACGACTCCTGACTACTCTTCAATCCCCGTAACTCTGACCAGCCTTCTGCCTTGCTACTACGTATTTTGGATTTCCCTTGAACTGTACTGCTGCCTGGTTTCATTCCGCCCTGTGTCTGTGTCTCCCCCAGGACTTCTGGACCACCCACACCGGCTTCATTCAGGACGACGCTGCCACTGGGGGCACAGACCCAGCGCATTGGCCGGGATCCCTGTTACCCCTGGAGCCTTCATTCACTCCCTACTTCCCTTTTCCCTTAAGTTTAATAAACTTTCTGGTGTGTGACGAATTGTGGTCCCCTGGTCGTCTGTCTGAATCAGTGACGATCAGATCATTATGGACTCAGCGCACACTTTCCCGACATGGAAACCGATGAGCATGAGCAGCAGTTCCAGCAGCAGCAACAACAACTTCGCCATGATCATTCCAACTCCTCACCAACCTTACCCCAGCCAGTCTGCCCACCAGCCCAGCCCCGAGTTACCTGCCCCGGTCATTGCAGCCGCTGCTCGAACCCAAGATTAGAAACCCCGAGCGGTTCAACGGCGATTCAACCCAGGTCCGGCCATTCCTGACTAGCTGCCGACTTCAGTTCTCCTTGCAGCCAAGGACCTTCGCCACGGAGGGGCTAAAGTTGGGTATGCCATCACTCACCTGACGGGCCGAGCTCGAAGCTCTGGGGAACAGCAGAGTTCGAACGTCAAACCCCCGCATGTGCAACCTTCGACCTGTTTGCTGAGGAGATGCTGAAGGTGTTTGACCTGGATTCACCCACGCAAGGCGTCTCGTGAACTGTTCAGTATTCGACAAGGCAGGCGTACAGTCGCAGACCATTCCATCGACTTCCGAACCCTGGCTAGAGCGAAGTTCTTGGAACACACCATCGTTGGTGGACGCGTTCTTCCATAGTTTGGCTGACTATATCAAGGACGAGTTGGTCTCCCATGAACTGCCTTCCACTCTTGATGAAGCCATCGCACTGACTGTCAGGATCGACAGAAGGATACAGACCCGTGGTGGCGAGAGGGGGGCGCCAAGGTCCACCTACTACCGGCATTCGGAGAGATCCGACTGGGCTCCTGTCATCTACTGCCACTCACCCAGGTCAGCTTGATCAGTCTGAGCCTATGGAGATTGGGCCGAGCCTCCCTCACTCCTGCAGAGCGCCAGCGCCGCTTCACCTCAAACCTCTGCCTCTATTGTGGAGGTGATGGACATCGTGTGGTAACCTGCCCTTTAAAGGGCCGAAGCTCACCGGGCGTAGGGGGAGTCCGGTTGAGTTCAATGACCATCCAGTCCTCCGACCGCAAACCCCTGCTGCAAGTTCACCTCCGCCTCTCTGACTCAACTCACACCCTGGCTGCTCTGGTGGATTCTGGCGCCGAAGCCAACATAATGGACATCAAGCTGGCACGCCAACTGGGACTGGAGAACCTCCGTTTGACACCTCCTATTCCTGCCCGGGCACTGGACGGGACACTTACTCGGATCGGTCACTCATGTCACGGCCCCGGTCTCGATGGGTCTGTCCGGAAACCATCAAGAAACTATCCAGTTTCACCTGCTCCCCCTCTCCGGGCCCCTCATCCTGGGTTACCCATGGCTCCGCCGGCACACAGCCTCAGCTCGACTGGGTGACCGGGGTGATCAGGAGTGGGGAGAGGACTGCCACCGAACCTGCCTGCTTGCTGCCGCACCCCCTCGGCCAGTACCTACTAACTCCGCTCCTGACCTCTCCAATGTCCCAGAATGCTACCATGGTCTCAGAGAGGTGTTTAACAAAGCAAGAGCCACATCTCTGCCCCCTCACCGACCGTACGAGCTGTGCCATCGACCTCCTCCCTGGAACAGCTCCTCCAAGGGGTCGTCTTTATTCGTTGTCTGCTCCTGAAAGAAAGTCCATGGAGGACTACATCAATGGCTCTCTGTCCGCAGGATTAATCCGTTCATCTTCATCTCCTGCTGGTGCTGGCTTCTTCTTTGTGGGGAAGAAGGACGGATCTCTTCGCCCTTCGATGACTACAGGGGACTCAACGACATCACAGTGAAAAACCGTTACCCTCTGCCTCTGCTCACTCTCTGCTTTTGAGTTGCTCCAGGGAGCCACTGTTTTTACCAAGTTGGATCTCAGAAACGCTTACCACCTAGTGCGGATCCGGGAGGGAGATGAATGGAAAACCGCATTCAATACACCCAACAGGCCACTACGAGTATCTGGTTATGCCTTTTGGCCTCACCAATGCTCCTGCTGTGTTCCAGGCTCCTAGTGAATGATGTACTGCGGGACATGTTAAACAAGTTTGTCTTCGTTTACCTGGATGACATCTTAATTTTCTCCAGAAACCTGTCAATAGACACACCCGCCATGTCCAGCAAGTCCTTCATCGTCTTCTGGAGAATTCCCTCTACGCCAAGGCAGAGAAATGTGAGTTTCACGTCACAAGACAGTGGCCTTCCTGGGTACATAGTGGCAGAAGGAAGTATCCAAATGGATCCTGCCAAAGTATCAGCAGTCACTTCATGGCCAGTTCCGGAGAACAGAAAGAAGCTGCAACAGTTTCTGGGGGTTTGCTAACTTCTATAGGAAGTTTATCCGGAACTACAGTACCGTTGCTGCCCCTCTCACTGCTCTAACCAGCACCAAGCAACCCTTCACCTGGACCCCAGCAGCCACACAAAGCCTTCAGTACCCTCAAGGTGAGGTTCACCTCCCGCTCCCATCCTTCCAGATGCCTGTTGGACCGGCACATTGTGAGGTGGGCGCCTCGGATGTGGGAGTTGGTGCTGTGATTTCTCAGTGGGCTGCGGAGGATAGGAAGCTCCATCCCTGTGCCTTTTTCTCACGTGCGGTTGTCCCCCTCTGAGTGCAATTACGACATAGGGAACCGTGAGCTGCTGGCTGTGAAGCTTGCCTTGGAGGAGTGGCGTCACTGGCTGGAAGGGGTCCACCATTCCATTTCTCGTTTGGACCGATCATAAGAACTTGGAGTACATCCATACGGCCAAGCGGTTGAACTCCAGGCAGTCCCGCTGGGCCCTGTTCTTCACCAGGTTTAATTTCACTCTGTCATACCGGCCTGGATCACGCAACACCAAGCCAGACGCCCTCTCCCGTCAATTCCAGAAGGATGACAACCCCCTCCAAGGATCCTGTCGATTCTGCCAAGTCCCTGCATCGTTGCAGCTCTGACCTGGGCTGTTGAGGAACAGGTGCTGGAGGCTCTCCGTAACCAGCCAGGTCCCAGCACTTGCCCAGCTGACCGCCTTTTTTGTCCCCGAAGACCTGAGGTCCCAGGTCATTCAGTGGGGACATGACTCCGCCTAGCTTGTCACCCTGGCTCCACCGCGCCCTTACAACCTGCTCGCCCAGAGGTTCTGGTGGCCCTCTCTGAGGAAGGATGTACGGGAATTCGTCCAAGCCTGCCCCATCTGCAACCAACACAAGTCGTCCTGCCAGCCCCCAGCCGGATTGCTGCAGCCCCTGCCTGTGCCCAGACGTCCCTGGTCTCACATCGCCCTTGACTTTGTCACGGGCTGCCCCCTTCAAGTGGCATGACCGTCATTCTCACCATCGTTGACCGTTTCAGCAAGATGGCACACTTCATTCCCCTCCCCAAGCTCCCAACCGCCAAGGAGACCGCCCAGGTGGTCCTGGAACACGTCTTCCGGATCCACGGACTGCCAAGGGATGTTGTTTCTGACCGTGGTCCACAATTCTCCTCCGCTTTTTGGAAGGAGTTCTGTCACCTGCTGGGAGCCACAGTCAGTCTGACTTCCGGATTCCATCCCCAATCCAATGGGCAGTCAGAGCGGGCGGTAATCAGGAGCTCGAGAAGGCACTGCGATGCATGACTTCACGCACCTCCTGATCGCACCTTGGCGCACATGGGTGGAGTACGCACACAATTCTCTGACCTGCTCTGCCATCGGTATGTCCCCTTTCCAATGTGTTTATGGATACCAGCCTCCTCTATTTGCCAGCCAGGAGGAGGAGGTTGCTTGCCCATCTGCACTTGCTTTTTGCCCGTCGATGTCGACGCACCTGGTCACAAGCCCGAGCCACACTGCTCAGGTCCGTCCTTGCCAGCTACACTACCGGGCCAACCGTGGAGAATTCCTGCTCCCACCTACCATGTTGGTCAAAGGGTGTGGTTGTCATCACAAAGAACCTGCCACTCAGGGTGGAGTCGAAGCTGGCACTCGGTTCATTGGCCCATTCCCTATCATAAGAGTGTTAGCCCAATCTGTGTCCGGCTCAACTGCCTAATTCCCTGAGGGTGCACCCCACTTTCCATGTGTCTAAGATTAAGCCCATCCATGAGAGTCCGCTGGTCCCTGCTGCGCCTGGTCCTCCTCCTCCACGGCTCGTCGATGGTGGCCTGGTTTACACCGTCCGCCGCCTGCTTCGGTCCAGGCAGAGGGTAGGGGTCTCCAGTACCTCATTGACTGGGAGGGCTATGGACCTGAGGAAAGGACCTGGGTGCCAGCTAGTCGGATTGTGGACTCTCAGTCCCGCTTTCCACCAACGGCATCCTGATCAACCTGCAGTCCGTAGGGGCCGCCCCAGAGGGTCCCTAACCGTCCGGCCCGCTCGGCTTCCTGTCCTGTGCCTGATCCTGTCTCGGGACCTGTCCCATCTCCCGACCACGGCCTCCGGCTTCCTCCGAGGATGAGGACGTTCACTCGGACCGTTCGGGAGGAGTTTCTAGCCCTCCTCCGGCTCCCCTCCTCCCGCCGGCGTGGTGTTGCTCTTGGGACTTCTGGGGCCGTCCCTTGGGGGGGTTCTGTCATGAGCCCTCTCACTCCACCGGGTTACCACCTTAATTGTTTCCACTATCTTCCACTCTGTCTCACCTCCCTCTCTCTACTCAGCCTAACTAGCTCCACCTGTCCCTGCTCTGCTCGGCTCTAATTACTCTGCCAGCTGCGCTGCATTACCCACTAACCTCTCCCAGTATTTAAGGCCCTGTCTTTCAGCTCTCCGGTGTCAGATGATCTGCAAAGCTCACACGGAACCTGTTTGCTCGCGCTTCTGGCTCACCCTGGTTTTGTGACCCCGGACCTGCCTGTTTTTGGATACTCTTCTGCCTCAGGAGATCCAGACCTGCTTCTGCCATTACGACTCCTGACTACTCTTCAATCCCGGTAACTCTGACCAGCCTTCTGCCTTGCTACTACGTATTTTGGATTTCCCTTGAACTGTACTGCTGCCTGGTTTCATTCCGCCCTGTTGTGTCTGTGTCTCCCCCAGGACTTCTGGACCACCCACCACCGGCTTCATAGGACGCATCGCTGCCACTGGGGGCACAGACCCAGCGCATTGGGCAGGATCCCTGTTACCCCTGGAGCCTTCATTCACTCCCTACTTCCCTTTTTCCCTTAAGTTTAATAAACTTTCTGGTGTGACGCAATTGTGGTCCCCTGGTCGTCTGTCTGAATCGTGACAGCCTCTCTTGATTGACAACAAAACTTAATTGATGTTGTGTGAAAGAACAGCCGAAAGAAACCCTGCCAAACACCAAAACGAACAAAAACTTCACAAAATGTAATCATAATATATGCACAAACTGTTTCAACTGGGAAGCATGCGACAGGCTTTACTCACTCACTTTGAGACACACACTCCTACGCACAAACACACTTCCTAAATTGCACTTTTCTAGGAATGTTGAATGGACCAACCCATCTGGACAACCCCACTATTTGCTTTATTACTGTTCAATTATTATAGTTGTGGTTGATAGCTAGTTTTCCTTTGAAACATTTGATCCAGAAATAAACCCAGTAGGTATTAACAGAATTGATTTCCAGTAGAATGGAGAAGTGCTGGTAGATTTATAGTATTGTCTGGGACCTTTTTGCGCAGTGCAGTAAATTACCCCCTGGCTGATTCACCCCCTCTCCCCCACTGTCTTACCCCTAGCCCCCCTCACCCCCACGGTCCAATGGGAGCACCTGATCCTCTCACCGCCAGCTGCCCCTCTACCCTAATTGGTCTTATGATTAGAGTCACCAATGGGGTGGTCTCCTCTCCTCTCCTCTCCTCTCCTCTCCTCTCCCCTCTCTTCCCTCCCCTTCCCTCTCCTCCCTCTCCTCTCCTCTCCTCTCCTCTCCTCTCCTCTCCTCTCTTCCCTCCCCTTCCCTTCCCTCTCCTCTCTTCCCTCCCCTCCCCTCTCCTCTCCTCTCTCCCCTCTCATTTCTGAGAGCTCCCATCAAAAGGCACTCAAACCCCCAACCAGGAACATCCCTCTGCCATTTAAACAGCCTTAAATTCACCTGCATGGACTATAAGGGGAGAGGGAAGAGTCTGAGATATAATGGACTAAATGAGAGGGGTGGTTAAAGGGATAAGAGTTAAAGACTTTGAATAATGAAGCACCTACTGTGAGACTACTACCACTACACTGTGGAGACTTGCTCTCGACGCTGCAATGGTTCCCTGGGCTTCTAAATCCAGAGCCCCAGAACACACACACACACACACACACACACACACACACCCCAGAGCCTGTAGAGCTCGTTAACATGGTTAATTAATCCTCCATCACCCTTCCATCCCAGCGGACAGTCTCTCTCCACCCCAAATGGCATCGTATTCCCTCTATAGTGCACTACCTTTGACCAAGCAAGGCCCACAGCGCTCTGGTCAAAATACTGTTAGTGCACTCTGTAAGGAACAGGGGGCCAGTTAGACTGCAACTCTCTGCGTCCCAAATAGCGCCCTCTTCCCTTTATAGTGCACTACTTTAGACCAGGGCCCTATGGGCTCCAGTGCCCTATCTAGGCTAGGGAGTAGGGTGTTAATATGGGACGCGTCCTCTCTTTCGCTCATTGATCAGAATCCCTCTGCGTCTAAAAGCTTTCATCCCCAGTGGGAATGACATCCCTTGTTAGAGGTGTAACTCCCTGTGTAATCCATGATCTTGGCTCGGGTTCCAAACATCATATTGCTATAGCTTTAAATCTCAGTCTCTCACAAAAGGAGTCACACAGCAAGCTACATCTCTGGTAGCTAAATTAACTGATAGACACACAGCAAGCTACATCTCTGGTAGCTGCATTAACTGATAGACACACAGCAAGCTACATCTCTGGTAGCCGCATTAACTGATAGACACACAGCAAGCTACATCTCTGGTAGCTGCATTAACTGATAGACACACAGCAAGCTACATCTCTGGTAGCCGCATTAACTGATAGTCACACAGCAAGCTACATCTCTGGTAGCTGCATTAACTGATAGTCACACAGCAAGCTACATCTCTGGTAGCCGCATTAACTGATTGGGATAGTTGATCATTATTAGCATTTGTGCCGCCACCGCTCCACCAAGGGTTAACATATTTAAGTCGATTGTTTCTTAGACAAATACATTGACTATGCAGTGGAGAACATATCGTAGTCTAGCATATACAGCATGTTCTTAAAGAATGGGGATTAAGCTGTGAGGGAGAGTGGCCTGCAATACTGTGTCGGCAGTCTCGGTTGTCTCACGTGTGCACGCAGGCACACACACACACACACACACACACTCACACACACACACGTCTTTAGGGTGGTGAAGTTGTGTCATGTCGTCCCCTGATGTGTCCAGTGTGCTGCCTGTCAGCACAGATCTCATCAGCAGGAGTATGGATTGTTCTGGTCCAGAGAGGAGAGCCGTCTTGATCCTGTCTCTCTCTACACCAGAATCTCTCATTTTAGATATGCAGCTATTTAAATCAATACCAGTGATCCGATCAACGTCCATGTCATCTACATTTAACACACAGCTAGAATTAGACTGGAACTCTGTCTGTACCTGCTGCATTTCTGCTACAATCAATCAATACAACTGCAAAACTGGTCAAACATGATATTCCTGGCTATCACCGGTGTAAGACAATACCACACGCACAGTTAGGAACACAACACATTTTTCTTGGTAATGAGAATGAAATTGTGGTTAAAAAAGGGGGAAAAAAACTCTCGACTTAATCATTCCCTTTGAGATACTATATTGATAGGCCAGCAGGTACAAAATGAGACCTCCTCAAAATCAATCGCTTAACTGCTTAATAGTTTGTCCTTCTGTATTAAAAGCTGACAATACAAAAAGCCTACGGAGCAAGAAGGCCTGCGGCTGTATCGATACCCGTGAACATTGTTATCTGGTCCTCTGTAGCTCAGCTGGTAGAGCACGGCGCTTGTAACGCCAAGGTAGTGGGTTCGATCCCCGGGACCACCCATACACAAAAAAAAAATGTATGCACTCATGACTGTAAGTCGCTTTGGATAAAAGCGTCTGCTAAATGGCATATTATTATTATTATTATTATTATTATTATTATTATTATTATTATTATTATTATCTGAAAAGGACAAATCTCATCCCCAAACTGCATGCTTTGCATCGGACTCCAATACTGTTAGCTGTGTTAATGACAATACTGCTAGCTGTGTTAATGACAATACTGCTAGCTGTGTTAATGACAATACTGCTAGCGGTGTTAATACTGCTAGCTGTGTTAATGACAATACTGCTAGCTGTGTTAATACTGCTAGCTGTGTTAATGACAATACTGCTAGCTGTGTTAATGACAATACTGCTAGCGGTGTTAATACTGCTAGCTGTGTTAATGACAATACTGCTAGCTGTGTTAATACTGCTAGCTGTGTTAATGACAATACTGCTAGCTGTGTTAATGACAATACTGCTAGCTGTGTTAATGACAATACTGCTAGCTGTGTTAATGACAATACTGCTAGCGGTGTTAATGACAATACTGCTAGCTGTGTTAATGACAATACTGCTAGCGGTGTTAATACTGCTAGCTGTGTTAATGACAATACTGCTAGCTGTGTTAATGACAATACTGCTAGCTGTGTTAATGACAATACTGCTAGCTGTGTTAATGACAATACTGCTAGCGGTGTTAATACTGCTAGCTGTGTTAATGACAATACTGCTAGCTATGTTAATACTGCTAGCTGTGTTAATGACAATACTGCTAGCTGTGTTAATGACAATACTGCTAGCTGTGTTAATGACAATACTGCTAGCTATGTTAATACTGCTAGCTGTGTTAATGACAATACTGCTAGCAGTGTTAATGACAATACTGCTAGCTGTGTTAATGACAATACTGCTAGCGGTGTTAATACTGCTAGCTGAGTTAATGACAATACTGCTAGCTATGTTAATACTGCTAGCTGTGTTAATGACAATACTGCTAGCTGTGTTAATGACAATACTGCTAGCTGTGTTAATGACAATACTGCTAGCGGTGTTAATACTGCTAGCTGTGTTAATGACAATACTGCTAGCTGTGTTAATGACAATACTGCTAGCGGTGTTAATACTGCTAGCTGTGTTAATACTGCTAGCTGTGTTAATGACAATACTGTTAGCTGTGTTAATGACAATACTGCTAGCTGTGTTAATGACAATACTGCTAGCTGTGTTAATACTGCTAGCTGTGTTAATGACAATACTGCTAGCTGTGTTAATACTGCTAGCTGTGTTAATGACAATACTGCTAGCTGTGTTAATGACAATACTGCTAGCTGTGTTAATGACAATACTGCTAGCTGTGTTAATGACAATACTGCTAGCTGTGTTAATGACAATACCGCTAGCTGTGTTAATATTCAAATTCAGATTGCTGCCGCAATGTACAGTATTAGCATTACTGTTTTGTTGATTGTTTCAAGTTTTAATGTCACGTGCAGAAGTACAGTGAAATGCCTTTCTTGCAAACTCAAAACCCAACAATGCAATAATCATTAATAATGTAATACTAGAAGAAAGACTGGATAAGTAAGAATAAATATTAAGAACACTATAAGTAAGCATACTATATACAGGGTCAGTTCCAATACCATATTTACAATGTGCAGGAAATCTTGAATGATGGAGGTAGATGTGTATATGGGTATGGTGAGTCGGCATCAGGATTGATGATAATCCTTGATCAGTATATCTCAATCCACATTTGATACCTAATTTCTGCTAACAATGTTCTGATCCGATAGCAACATTGTACAGCACCATGAAATATCACCTCTGCATGTGTGTTCTGCATATTTCCGCTGCATTTTTCTCGGACTATCCATGACACACATAACACATTTTGTTCTTATCTTTTTGACTACATAATGTAGAGAAAAACACTTTTTTTCAAATATTGTGTAGACACAGGTATGGCACTGGAGGTATTGAATATGAAGGTGGTTTTAATGTATTACTGTATTATTCTTGTGACAGTTCTTTGCCCAGTCCACCATGCGGTCAGTTCTTTACCCAGTCCACCATGCAGTCAGTTCTTTACCCAGTCCACCATGCAGTCAGTTCTTTACCCAGTCCACCATGCAGTCAGTTCTTTACCCAGTCCACCATGCAGTCAGTTCTTTACCCAGTCCACCATGCAGTCAGTTCTTTACCCAGTCCACCATGCAGTCAGTTCTTTACCCAGGCCACCATGCAGTCAGTTATTTACCCAGTCCACCATGCAGTCAGTTCTTTACCCAGTCCACCATGCAGTCAGTTCTTTACCCAGTCCACCATGCAGTCAGTTCTTTACCCAGTCCACCATGCAGTCGGTTCTTTGCCAGTCCACCATGCAGTCAGTTCTTTACCCAGTCCACCATGCAGTCAGTTCTTTACCCAGTCCACCATGCAGTCAGTTCTTTACCCAGTCCACCATGCAGTCAGTTCTTTACCCAGTCCACCATGCAGTCAGTTCTTTACCCAGTCCACCATGCAGTCAGTTCTTTACCCAGGCCACCATGCAGTCAGTTCTTTACCCAGTCCACCATGCAGTCAGTTCTTTACCCAGTCCACCATGCAGTCAGTTCTTTACCCAGTCCACCATGCAGTCAGTTCTTTACCCAGTCCACCATGCAGTCAGTTCTTTACCCAGTCCACCATGCAGTCAGTTCTTTACCCAGGCCACCATGCAGTCAGTTCTTTACCCAGTCCACCATGCAGTCAGTTCTTTACCCAGTCCACCATGCAGTCAGTTCTTTACCCAGTCCACCATGCAGTCAGTTCTTTACCCAGCTCATGCAGCCTTTTATCTCCTTTCCTCTCTCTATTCAGTCCAGTGAATGTGCTACATACAGTGGGGAAAAAAAGTATTTAGTCAGCCACCAATTGTACAAGTTCTCCCACTTAAAAAGATGAGAGAGGCCTGTAATTTTCATCATAGGTACACGTCAACTATGACAGACAAATTTAGAAAAAAAAATCCAGAAAATCACATTGTAGGATTTTTAATGAATTTATTTGCAGATTATGGTGGAAAATAAGTATTTGGTCACCTACAAACAAGCAAGATTTCTGGCTCTCACAGACCTGTAACTTCTTCTTTAAGAGGCCCCTCTGTCCTCCACTCGTTACATGTATTAATGGCACCTGTTTGAACTTGTTATCAGTATAAAAGACACCTGTCCACAACCTCAAACAGTCACACTCCAAACTCCACTATGGCCAAGACCAAAGAGCTGTCAAAGGACACCAGAAACAAAATTGTAGACCTGCACCAGGCTGGGAAGACTGAATATGCAATAGGTAAGCAGCTTGGTTTGAAGAAATCAACTGTGGGAGCAATTATTAGGAAATGGAAGACATACAAGACCACTGATAATCTCCCTCGATCTGGGGCTCCACGCAAGATCTCACCCCGTGGGGTCAAAATGATCAAAAGAACCGTGAGCAAAAATCCCAGAACCACACGGGGGGACCTAGTGAATGACCTGCAGAGAGCTGGGACCCAAGTAACAAAGCCGACCATCAGTAACACACTACGCCGCCAGGGACTCAAATCCTGCAGTGCGAGACGTGTCCCCCTGCTTAAGCCAGTACATGTCCAGGCCCGTCTGAAGTTTGCTAGAGTGCATTTGGATGATCCAGAAGAGGATTGGGAGAATGTCATATGGTCAGATGAAACCAAAATAGAACTTTTTGGTAAAAACTCAACTCGTCGTGTTTGGAGGACAAAGAATGCTGAGTTGCATCCAAAGAACACCATACCTACTGTGAAGCATGGGGGTGGAAACATCATGCTTTGGGGCTGTTTTTCTGCAAAGGAACCAGGACGACTGATCTGTGTAAAGGAAAGAATGAATGGGGCCATGTATCGTGAGATTTTGAGTGAAAACCTCCTTCCATCAGCAAGGGCATTGAAGATGAAACGTGGCTGGGTCTTTCAGCATGACAATGATCCCAAACACACCGCCTGGGCAACAAAGGAGTGGCTTCGTAAGAAGCATTTCAAGGTCCTGGAGTGACCTAGCCAGTCTCCAGATCTCAACCCCATAGAAAATCTTTGGAGGGAGTTGAGAGTCCGTGTTGCCCAGCGACAGCCCCAAAACATCACTGCTATAGAGGAGATCTGCATGGAGGAATGGGCCAAAATACCATCAACAGTGTGTTGAAAACCTTGTGAAGACTTACAGAAAATGCTTGACCTGTGTCATTGCCAACAAAGGGTATATAACAAAGTATTGAGAAACTTTTGTTATTGACCAAATACTTATTTTCCACCATAATTTGCAAATTAATTCATGAAAAATCCTACAATGTGATTTCCTGGATTTTTTTTTCTCATTTTGTCTGTCATAGTTGACGTGTACCTATGATGAAAATTACAGGCCTCTCTCATCTTTTTAAGTGGGAGAACTTGCACAATTGGTGGCTGACTAAATACTTTTTTTCCCCACTGTATCATCATGTGGTATTAGCAGGCCTTGTGTGAGGTATTAGTGGATGGCATTGACCAGTTGGACCTCATAAAAAAAGTCAGTCTGGTTCAGAAGCTGTACTGAGCCGAGCCGAGTCAAACTAAGCTGAACTGACCTGAGCCAAACCAAACTGAACTGAGCCATGCCAAACCAGGCTGAACTGAGTCGAGCCAAACCAAGCTGTACTGAGCCAAGCCAAACCAAGCTGTACTGAGCCGAGCCAAACCGTACTGAGCCGAGCCAAACCAAGCTGAACTGAGCTGAGCCGAGCCAAAGCAAGCTGAGCCGAGCCAAACCAAGCTGTACAGCGCTGAGCCGAGCCAAACAAAGCTGAACTGAGCCGAGCCAAACCAAGCTGTACTGAGCCGAGCCAAACCAGGCTGTACTGAACCGAGCCGAACCAAGCTGTACTGAGCCGAGCCAAACCAAGCTTTACTGAGCCAAGCCAAGTCGGACCAAGCTGTACTGTGCCGAGCTGAACCAAGCTGTACTGAGCCAAGCCGATTATGTATTGTTGTAGAAAGGGACAATGTGACAGGAGTACTGTATATCCAAGCTAGCACAGTTTGGTTCAGGTGTTCAGGTCGGCATGATAGTGTGAAAGGGGCCTATGGCAGAGGACAATACAGGGATTAGAGAGACACTGGTCTTTGTATAGTACAGTATAGGCAACATATCATTTCTAGTTGTTTAGATTCCAGGTCAGGGGTGCTGGCTGGTTGTCTGTAGTGTTGTCTCCAGATGGAGCAGCCATTACAAAAAATAACATGTCAGATTTGCAGTTTCACATGTGAAATAGCTGTTTTCACATGTTGAGCTTAAATTTAAATTGAAACCATTTTGTCACATGTATGAAATGTAGAGTTCACATGTTAACACCACCTTTACACGTGAGAAGAAAAACATGTTTTCTAAAACAGTCACGTCAAAATCGGATATGCAGTTTCACATGTAAAAAACAATCATGTAATGTGTGGTGAAAAGGAGGCGTTAACATGTTGCAGTAGCAATGTTTCCACATATGGAATTGCAAATACCATTCTGTAAAAAAGGTAACTTAGCCTACCTGAGTATAATGATTAAAAAGTGTGTTAAAAATAATAACGTAGTATTTCTGAGCCATCCATTCGGCATTTTACTGCCGCAGGCGCACGCCTCTCTTCTTCTTACGTTGGTCAGTGACCGTTGGACGAAACCCAGTGAAAAGAACAGAGAAACTAGCGCTCCGTGTCTCCTTATTTATCATCGTTAACATGTTAAAATTAGCGCTGACAGATGTAATCCGTTTAGCACTTTATCGCATTGTCTGAAAGCGTTCAAAATACACTAAAAACATCAAAATACATAATATTTTCAGTTTACTTTGGACAAAATCAAAAACGGCAATATTCTTGTAATGCTTTTTGTATAAAAAGTCTTAAAATTACAGCTCAATTTGAGCAAATTATGAATTAGCGATTAATCGTGAATAATCACAGAAAACCAAGTTTTTTCCCCACGTGTTCTTCTCACGTGATTTTTTTCATGTTTTTTTTTTGGTTGTTGTAAGGGAACTTATAGGCTATGCATTATTAATGTATAAAAATAGAATCAATCCATCAAATTGTTCAACAGACCTGGTGCCAAATTGATGAGTGAATCTTATCCAGCCTCAGTTTTCACTTACAGGGCCGACCCTAACGCCACATGGGCTATTAAACAAGCAGCAGTGATGAACGTAGCTAACGCTCTTCAGTAGTCACCCTTGGACACCTGCTCTTGACTTGAACTGCTGTCTTTCTGCTTAGCTTCAGTGTTGTATCTGACAGCTGTCATGTCATGTGATCTCTGCAGTCATATAATAGCTCATAGATAGCACAGAGACACGCAATCCTATGCTTTGCTTAGTGGGCTGTTTTCCTCCCTGTGTGTGTGTGTGTGTGTGTGTGTACAGTGTGTGTGTGTGTGTGTGTGTGTGTGTACAGTGTCAGTGAGGTGAGCTCTATAATAACTACAGTATGAGAGCCGTTGTGAATGCGTAATTTGCGTCCCAAATAACGCCCTATCCTCTTTTGACCAGAGCTCTATAGACCCCGGTCAAAAGTAGTGCACTAAATAGGTAACAGGGTACCATTTGGGACTAAGCCCCTGTTGTGATTGCGTAATTTGCCTTTGCCTCGCTATCACGTTGTGTTGGGATCCTGGGATTCTATTCAAATGTGCTGAGCAGGATATGAAAATCCAACCATGATGTTTGTGTACGTAGACACACGCACGCAGGCGTGCACACCATACACACTAACACACTCAGCCCCCCCGCAAACACACACACACACACACACACACACAGGTGAGCAGGATATGAAACCCATTACTCTGTTGTACTGCGTGTGAATCTCCCACTGTCATGTTAGAGCTGGACACACACACACACACAGACACACACACACACAGACACGCACACACCCATACAAGCACTCCCATGCATGCAGCATACACACACACACTGTCCAGTGTGTTATTTAACAGAGGGTATTCCAAGGGCTGAACGGAACATCGTTAAGCGGCATAAAGCCAACATCAAAGACAATCCAAATGCACAGAGATCTTTGGACAACATCAAAGACAATCCAAATGCACAGAGATCTTTGGACAACATCAAAGACAATCCAAATGCACAGAGATCTTTGGACAACATCAAAGACAATCCAAATGCACAGAGATCTTTGGACACAGGTCCGTTCATGCGTTTTCCCATCGAATGTCTTACTGTCACAGTGGCTTGTAGCGTACCTCTCCACAGCACACGGTAAATAATATGATGGGTCATTCCAACAGTTCAACCCACCCATATTGCTCAGCGGTGACTTTTGTTCCTTGTCCATTGCGGTATTGGCCTCAGTATAGCCCATAATCACTCTAGCCACATGCTTAGTATGTAATGGTACGTACATGCTGCATACAGAGCAGGAGCATGGGTGCAGGCTTTGAGGTCACAGGTATCTGTAGGAATAATAACCTAGTCATGTTTCTAGTTGTGCTATAAGCTATACTGTCCATCACGTTAACGTTACACCGGTGTCCTTGTTTATCTAATTCTCGTGACCTTGGCCAACTCACCCCCTGCCTCTGTCCCTCCACTCCTCCATCTTCCCACCATCCTCCACCTTCCTCACCTTCCCCCATCCCCCACCTTCTTCACCTTCACTACCTTCCCCCCCCATCCCCCACCTTCCCCCCATCTTATTATCCTTCCCTACCTTCCCCCCATCTTCCCTACCTTCCCCCCATCCCCCCTACCTTCCCCCCATCCCCCCCATCCCCCCTACCTTCCCCCATCCCCCACCTTCCCACCCCCATCCCCCCACCTTCCCCCATCCCCCACCCACCTTCCCCCCATCCCCCCATCCACCACCTTCCCCCCACCCCCCATCCCCCACCTTCCCCCATCCCACCCCCACCTTCCCCCCATCCCCCCACCTTACCCCCCATGTAATAAGCAGCGGCAGGGCAGCTCTCCTTACGTCAGAGTGTCTGTACGTCAGCAACATTGGACCTCTACAGGACCTCTAGTGCTCCTCACTTCTGCATTATATTCAGACCCCATCTCCTCCTACCTACTGTGCTCATTAGAGGTGACAGCAGCGGTCCCACTGTGGGCCACAAAGTGCACAACACAAGGTGCTGCATTCAATTAGGAACTCTACTTGTAGTTCTGACAATGAAGAATATAATACAGAGTACAGTAGGAGGATACAGCATTCTGGAATACAATCTGACTGTAGACTGTGGGCTGTAGACTGTAGACTGTGGGCTGTAGACTGTGGGCTGTAGACTTTGGGCTGTAGACTGTAGACTGTGGGCTGTAGACTGTAGACTGTGGGCTGTAGACTGTGGGCTGTAGACTGTGGGCTGTAGACTGTGAGCTGTAGACTGTAGACTGTGGGCTGTAGACTGTGGGCTGTAGACTGTAGACTGTGGGCTGTAGACTGTGGGCTGTAGACTGTAGACTGTGGGCTGTAGACTGTAGACTGTGAGCTGTAGACTGTGGGCTGTAGACTGTAGACTGTGGGCTGTAGACTGTGGGCTGTAGACTGTGGGCTGTAGACTGTGAGCTGTAGACTGTGAGCAGGGGTTTGGTGCAGTGCACAATTTACATTTTATATTGATTACGTCTGTATTCCTTGTGGGAAACAAATATTGAGCATCATGACTAAAGAGGAGCGGAGTGCCTGGGTTTAAGATTCCCTCCTCTCCACTGGACTTCTCATATCTGCAGAGCAAGGAGGCTATAAAGGTCACGTCGGTTGCCTCCCAAATGACACCCTATATAGTGCAAGGGAATAGGGTATCATTTGGGATGTAGACTTTTGAGATTTAATCACCTTGAATTGGCCTCTTAGAAAAAGGTTATACCGCTCCTGCTTTGGCTTATTGAACGACAGGCTCTCTTTCAAATAAACCTTCTGCTTTGGCTTATTGAACGACAGGCTCTCTTTCAAATAAACCTTCCGCTTTGGCTTAAAATGTCCTGCATATTTTCTGCTTGTCCCAAGAAAGCTCTTGTAGAAAACTGACATTTTTGGATACATGTGTTTTTCGGCTGACTTTGCAGAGGTGCCCAGTGGAGTGGCTGTATGCTCTCCTAGTGGGTAATAGATGACTCATACAGTGGGGGGAAAAAAGTATTTAGTCAGCCACCAATTGTGCAAGTTCTCCCACTTAAAAAGATGAAAGAGGCCTGTAATTTTCATCATAGGTACACGTCAACTATGACAGACAAAATGAGAAAAGAAAATCCAGAAAATCACATTGTAGGATTTTTAATGAATTTATTTGCAAATTATGGTGGAAAATAAGTATTTGGTCAATAACAAAAGTTTCTCAATACTTTGTTATATACCCTTTGTTGGCAATGACACAGGTCAAACGTTTTCTGTAAGTCTTCACAAGGTTTTCACACACTGTTGCTGGTATTTTGGCCCATTCCTCCATGCAGATCTCCTCTAGAGCAGTGATGTTTTGGGGCTGTCGCTGGGCAACACGGACTTTCAACTCCCTCCAAAGATTTTCTATGGGGTTGAGATCTGGAGACTGGCTAGGCCACTCCAGGACCTTGAAATGCTTCTTACGAAGCCACTCCTTCGTTGCCCGGGCGGTGTGTTTGGGATCATTGTCATGCTGAAAGACCCAGCCACGTTTCATCTTCAATGCCCTTGCTGATGGAAGGAGGTTTTCACTCAAAATCTCACGATACATGGCCCCATTCATTCTTTCCTTTACACGGATCAGTCGTCCTGGTCCCTTTGCAGAAAAACAGCCCCAAAGCATGATGTTTCCACCCCCATGCTTCACAGTAGGTATGGTGTTCTTTGGATGCAACTCAGCATTCTTTGTCCTCCTAACACGATGAGTTGAGTTTTTACCAAAAAGTTATATTTTGGTTTCATCTGACCATATGACATTCTCCCAATCCTCTTCTGGATCATCCAAATGCACTCTAGCAAACTTCAGACGGGCCTGGACATGTACTGGCTTAAGCAGGGGGACACGTCTGGCACTGCAGAATTTGAGTCCCTGGCGGCGTAGTGTGTTACTGATGGTAGGCTTTGTTACTTTGGTCCCAGCTCTCTGCAGGTCATTCACTAGGTCCCCCCGTGTGGTTCTGGGATTTTTGCTCACCGTTCTGGTGATCATTTTGACCCCACAGGGTGAGATCTTGCGTGGAGCCCCAGATCAAGGGAGATTATCAGTGGTCTTGTATGTCTTCCATTTCCTAATAATTGCTCCCACAGTTGATTTCTTCAAACCAAGCTGCTTACCTATTGCAGATTCAGTCTTCCCAGCCTGGTGCAGGTCTACAATTTTGATTCTGGTGTCCTTTACATTTTACATTTACATTTTAGTCATTTAGCAGACGCTCTTATCCAGAGCGACTTACAGGAGCAATTAGGGTTAAGTGCCTTGCTCAAGGGCACATTTACGTCATTTAGCAGACGCTCTTATCCAGAGCGACTTACAAATTGGTGCATTCACCCTATAGCCAGTGGGATAACCACTTGACAATTTTTTTTTTTTGGGGGGGATTACTTTATCCTATCCCAGGTATTCCTTAAAGAGGTGGGGTTTCAAATGTCTCCGGAAGGTGGTGAGTGACTCCGCTGTCCTGGCGTCGTGAGGGAGCTTGTTCCACCATTGGGGTGCCAGAGCAGCGAACAGTTTTGACTGGGCTGAGCGGGAACTATGCTTCCGCAGAGGAAGGGAGCCAGCAGGCCAGAGGTGGATGAACGCAATGCCCTCGTTTGGGTGTAGGGACTGATCAGAGCCTGAAGGTACGGAGGTGCCGTTCCCCTCACTGCTCCATAGGCAAGCACCATGGTCTTGTAACGGATGCGAGCTTCAACTGGAAGCCAGTGGAGTGTGCGGAGGAGGGGGTGACGTGAGAGAACTTGGGAAGGTTGAACACCAGACGGGCTGCGGCATTCTGGATGAGTTGTAGGGGTTTAATGGCACAGGCAGGGAGCCCAGCCAACAGCGAGTTGCAGTAATCCAGACGGGAGATGACAAGTGCCTGGATTAGGACCTGTGCCGCTTCCTGTGTAAGGCAGGGTCGTACTCTCCGAATGTTGTAGAGCATGAACCTGCAGGATCGGGTCACCGCCTTGATGTTAGCGGAGAACGACAGGGTGTTGTCCAGGGTCACGCCAAGGCTCTTCGCACTCTGGGAGGAGGACACAACGGAGTTGTCAACCGTGATGGCGAGATCATGGAACGGGCAGTCCTTCCCCGGGAGGAAGAGCAGCTCCGTCTTGCCAGGGTTCAGCTTGAGGTGGTGATCCGTCATCCATACTGATATGTCTGCCAGACATGCAGAGATGCGATTCGCCACCTGGTTATCAGAAGGGGGAAAGGAGAAGATTAGTTGTGTATCGTCAGCGTAGCAATGATAGGAGAGGCCATGTGAGGATATGACAGAGCCAAGTGACTTGGTGTATAGGGAGAATAGGAGAGGGCCTAGAACTGAGCCCTGGGGGACACCAGTGGTGAGAGCACGTGGTGCGGAGACAGCTTCTCGCCACGCCACTTGGTAGGAGCGACCGGTCAGGTAGGGACGCAATCCAGGAGTGAGCCGCGCCGGAGATGCCCAGCTCGGAGAGGGTGGAGAGGAGGATCTGATGGTTCACAGTATCAAAGGCAGCAGACAGGTCTAGAAGGACAAGAGCAGAGGAGAGAGAGTTAGCTTTAGCAGTGCGGAGAGCCTCCGTGACACAGAGAAGAGCAGTCTCAGTTGAATGACCAGTCCTGAAACCTGACTGGTTTGGATCAAGAAGGTCATTCTGAGAGAGATAGCAAGAGAGTTGGCTAAAGACGGCACGCTCAATAGTTTTGGAAAGAAAAGAAAGAAGGGATACTGGTCTGTAGTTGTTGACATCAGTAGGATCGAGTGTTGGTTTTTTTGAGAAGGGGTGCAACTCTCGCTCTCTTGAAGACGGAAGGGACATAGCCAGCGGTCAAGGATGAGTTGATCAGCGAGGTGAGGTAGGGGAGAAGGTCACCGGAGATGGTCTGGAGAAGAGAGGAGGGGATGGGGTCAAGCGGGCAGGTTGTTGGGCGGCCTGCAGTCACTAGTCGCAAGATTTTATCTGGAGAGAGAGGGGAGAAAGAAGTCAAAGCATAGGGTAGGGCAGTGTGAGCAGGACCAGCAGTGTCATTAGACTTAACAAACGAGGATCGGATGTCGTCAGCCTTCTTTTTTCAAAGTGGTTGACGAAGTCATCCACAGAGAGGAGGAGGGGGAGGGGGGGAGGATTCAGCAGTGAGGAGAATGTGGCAAAGAGCTTCCTAGGGTTAGAGGCAGATGCTTGGAATTTAGAGTGGTAGAAAGTGGCCTTAGCAGCAGAAACAGATGAAGAAAATGTAGAGAGGAGGGAGGAAAAGATGCCAGGTCGGCAGGGAGTTTAGTTTTCTTCCATTTCCGCTCAGCTGCCCGGAGCTCTGTTCTGTGAGCTCGCAATGAGTCATCAAGCCACGGAGCTGGAGGGGAGGACCGAGCCGGCCGGGAGGATAGGGGACACAGGGAGTCAAAGGATGCAGAAAGGGAGGAGAGGAGGGTTGAGGAGGCAGAATCAGGAGATTGGATGGAGAAGGATTGAGCAGAGGGAAGAGATGATAGGATGGAAGAGGAGAGAGTAGTGGGAGAGAGAGAGCGAAGGTTGCGGCGGCGCGTTATCATCTGTGTAGGGGCAGAGTGAGTAGTGTTGGAGGAGAGCGAGAGAGAAAAGGATACAAAGTAGTGGTCGGAGACATGGAGGGGAGTTGCAGTGAGATTAGTAGAAGAGCAACATCTAGTAAAGATGAAGTCAAGCGTATTGCCTGCCTTGTGAGTAGGGGGGGACGGTGAGAGGGTGAGGTCAAAAGAGGAGAGGAGTGGAAAGAAGGAGGCAGAGAGAAATGAGTCAAATGTAGACGTAGGGAGGTTGAAATCCCTCAAAACTGTGAAGGGTGAGCCATCCTTTGACAGCTCTTTGATCTTGGCCATAGTGGAGTTTGGAGTGTGACTGTTTGAGGTTGTGGACAGGTGTCTTTTATACTGATAACAAGTTCAAACAGGTGCCATTAATACAGGTAACGAGTGGAGGACAGAGGAGCCTCTTAAAGAAGAAGTTACAGGTCTGTGAGAGCCAGAAATCTTGCTTGTTTGTAGGTGACCAAATACTTATTTTCCACCATAATTTGCAAATAAATTCATAAAAAATCCTACAAATGTGATTTTCTGGATTTTTTTCCCCTCAATTTGTCTGTCATAGTTGACATGTACCTATGATGAAAATTACAGGCCACTCTCATCTTTTTAAGTGGGAGAACTTGCACAATCGGTGGCTGACTAAATACTTTTTTTCCCCACTGTACATGGAGCCAGACACACACACACACATACAGTACAGGCCCTAAAGCATGTTATAAGACTCAGCTCAGCTACCAATCAATGTGAGTTTCACAGTCTCATGTACAAGGCAGCATGTTTGAGTATTAAAGTCTCAAGACCTATCACAACATGATGACATAATAGGATTTTCCCCTAATTAACATAAAAAGGCATCAAGTGCAAAGGAATAGGAGGTTGTTATTTGTTTAAATGTCCCAGTTCTTCCAAAACATAATATTCTGCCACATGCATGCTAGACATGCACCTTAGCCCCACAAACACACACACACACACGCTGCACCCTAGCCTATTGCTGTGAGATAAGCGAATAAAGATTAGCTTGCAAGTGCCAAGTGAAAGGTCTTTATTTTGGAGGCCCAACCTCCGCACTAAATCACATAGAGACAAAGGCTGCGTCCCAAACGCCACTCTATTCCCTACACAATGCACTACTTTTGATCAGGGTGCCATTTACATTTTAGTCATTTAGCAGACGCTCTTATCCAGAGCGACTTACAGTTAGTGAGTGCATACATTTTTCAAACTGCCCCCCCGTGGGAAACGAACCCACAACCCTGGTGTCGCAAACGCCATGCTCTATCAACTGAGCTACAGGGGTCGTAGTCAACAACAGGAGGAGCACAGGGACGATTGGGTCAAACCTATATTTACTGTCATGAATAAATCAGAAATATCATTCAGAACACCACAAACGACCAACACCTTCTTTTATGCTGCGTCATTTTCCCACAAGTAAATATTTAACTAACCGAGAAAGATATTTATCGCAGCCCATCATGACATAACACATTTATGCACT
This sequence comes from Coregonus clupeaformis, assembly GCF_020615455.1. NCBI lineage: Eukaryota > Metazoa > Chordata > Actinopteri > Salmoniformes > Salmonidae > Coregonus > Coregonus clupeaformis. Next base: position 34,842,489 of record NC_059217.1, on the reverse strand, counting down.
TCTATTCCTAGTTGGAATACTTGACTTGACAAAAGTGCAGGCACTAATGTGTGAATGTAGTGCACAGAGTGAAACTGGATTAGGCTACTGGGTATCTGGGAACATGCAGCATCGCATTATGTTCTCTGCACAGAGTGAAACTGGATTAGGCTACTGGGTATCTGGGAATATGCAGCATCGCATTATGTTCTCTGCACAGAGTGAAACTGGATTAGGCTACTGGGTATCTGGGAATATGCAGCATCACATTATGTTCTCTGCACAGAGTAACTGGATTAGGCTACTGGGTATCTGGGAATATGCAGCATCACATTATGTTCTCTGCACAGAGTAACTGGATTAGGCTACTGGGTATCTGGGAATATGCAGCATCACATTATGTTCTCTGCACAGAGTAACTGGATTAGGCTACTGGGTATCTGGGAATATGCAGCATCGCATTATGTTCTCTGCACAGAGAGAAACTGGATTAGGCTACTGGGTATCTGGGAATATGCAGCATCGCATTATGTTCTCTGCACAGAGTGAAACTGGATTAGACTACTGGGTATCTGGGAATATGCAGCATCGCATTATGTTCTCTGCACAGAGTGAAACTGGATTAGGCTACTGGGTATCTGGGAATATGCAGCATCGCATTATGTTCTCTGCACAGAGTAACTGGATTAGGCTACTGGGTATCTGGGAATATGCAGCATCGCATTATGTTCTCTGCACAGAGTGAAACTGGATTAGACTACTGGGTATCTGGGAATATGCAGCATCGCATTATGTTCTCTGCACAGAGTGAAACTGGATTAGGCTACTGGGTATCTGGGAATATGCAGCATCGCATTATGTTCTCTGCACAGAGTAACTGGATTAGACTACTGGGTATCTGGGAATATGCAGCATCGCATTATGTTCTCTGCACAGAGTGAAACTGGATTAGACTACTGGGTATCTGGGAATATGCAGCATCGCATTATGTTCTCTGCACAGAGTAACTGGATTAGGCTACTGGGTATCTGGGAATATGCAGCATCGCATTATGTTCTCTGCACAGAGTGAAACTGGATTAGGCTACTGGGTATCTGGGAATATGCAGCATCGCATTATGTTCTCTGCACAGAGTAACTGGATATCTGGGAATATGCAGCATCGCATTATGTTCTCTGCACAGAGTGAAACTGGATTAGGCTACTGGGTATCTGGGAATATGCAGCATCGCATTATGTTCTCTGCACAGAGTAACTGGATTAGGCTACTGGGTATCTGGGAATATGCAGCATCGCATTATGTTCTCTGCACAGAGTAACTGGATTAGGCTACTGGGTCTCTGGGAATATGCAGCATCGCATTATGTTCTCTGCACAGAGTAACTGGATTAGGCTACTGGGTATCTGGGAATATGCAGCATCGCATTATGTTCTCTGCACAGAGTAACTGGATTAGGCTACTGGGTCTCTGGGAATATGCAGCATCGCATTATGTTCTCTGCACAGAGTAACTGGATTAGACTACTGGGTATCTGGGAATATGCAGCATCGCATTATGTTCTCTGTACAGAGTGAAACTGGATTAGGCTACTGGGTATCTGGGAATATGCAGCATCGCATTATGTTCTCTGTACAGAGTGAAACTGGATTAGGCTACTGGGTATCTGGGAATATGCAGCATCGCATTATGTTCTCTGTACAGAGTGAAACTGGATTAGGCTACTGGGTATCTGGGAATATGCAGCATCGCATTATGTTCTCTGCACAGAGTGAAACTGGATTAGGCTACTGGGTATCTGGGAATATGCAGCATCGCATTATGTTCTCTGCACAGAGTGAAACTGGATTAGGCTACTGGGTATCTGGGAATATGCAGCATCGCATTATGTTCTCTGCACAGAGTGAAACTGGATTAGACTACTGGGTATCTGGGAATATGCAGCATCGCATTATGTTCTCTGCACAGAGTAAAACTGGATTAGACTACTGGGTATCTGGGAATATGCAGCATCGCATTATGTTCTCTGCACAGAGTAACTGGATTAGGCTACTGGGTATCTGGGAATATGCAGCATCGCATTACGTTCTCTTCACCTACACAATCATTGAAATTAACATTTCTGCAGACACAGTGTTACAAATACAAGCTTGATAGAGATGATCACTGTATAAATGTACTCTATTTAACACGTCGCTTCTGCATCGCTTGCTGTTCAGGGTTTTAGGCTGGGTTTCTGTATAGCACTTTGTGGCATCTGCTGATGTAAAAAAGGGCTTTATAAATACATTAGATTGATTTGGAAATTAAGCAATTTTTTTTGCTAATGGTTTGGTGGGAAGTCAAAATGAAATTGAAAATTATTTTTGTTGCATATAACATACACAGCATTGAAGATTTTCTCTTGGTCAATCTGATTTTGTGCATGTACCTACAGCATAACCTACTGGTGTTACAATCTGTATGCATGAACCAACATCCAGTAGGTACACTGATGGTGGTCTATCTCTATCCTTATTGCAGATACAGTTGAAGTCGGAAGTTTACATACACCTTAGCCAAATACATTTAAACTCATTTTTTCACAATTCCTGACATTTAATCCTAGTACAAATTCCCTGTCTTAGGTCAGTTAGGATCACCACTTTATTTTAAGAATGTGAAATGTCAGAATAATAGTAGAGAGAATGATTTATTTCAGCTTTTATTTCTTTCATCACATTCCCAGTGGGTCAGAAGTTTACATACACTCAATTAGTATTTGGTAGCATTGCCTTTCAATTGTTTAACTTGGGTCAAACTTTTCGGGTAGCCTTCCAGAAGCTTCCCACAATAAGTTGGGTGAATTTTGGCCCATTCCTCCTGACAGAGCTGGTGTAACTGAGTCAGGTTTGTAGGCCTCCTTGCTCGCACACGCTTTTTCAGTTCTGCCCACAAATGTTCTATAGGATTGAGGTCAGGGCTTTGTGATGGCCACTCCAATACCTTGACTTTGTTGTCCTTAAGCCATTTTGCCACAACTTTGGAAGTATGCTTGAGGTCACTGTCCATTTAGAAGACCCATTTGCGACCAAGCTTTAACTTCCTGACTGATGTCTTGAGATGTTGCTTCAATATATCCACATAATTTTCCTTCCTCATGATGCCATCTATTTTGTGAAGTGCACCAGTCCCTCCTGCAGCAAAGCACCCCCACTGCATGATGCTGCCACCCCCGTGCTTCACGTTGGGATGGTGTTCTTTGGCTTGCAAGATCCCCCTTTTTCCTCCAAACATAACAATGGTCATTATGGCCAAACAGTTCTATTTTTGTTTCATCAGACCAGAGGACATTTCTCCAAAAAGTACGATCTTTGTCCCCATGTGCAGTTGCAAACCGTAGTCTGGCTTTTTTATGGCGGTTTTAGAGCAGTGGCTTCTTCCTTGCTGAGCGGTCTTTCAGGTTATGTCGATATAGGACTCGTTTTACTGTGGATATAGATACTTTTGTACCTGTTTCCTCCAGCATCTTCACAAGGTCCTTTGCTGTTGTTCTGGGATTGATTTGCACTTTTTGCACCAAAGTACGTTCATCTCTAGGAGACAGAACGCGTCTCCTTCTGAGCGGTATGACGGCGGCGTGGTCCCATGGTGTTTATACTTGCGTACTATTGTTTGTACAGATGAACGTGGTACCTTCAGGCATTTGGAAATTGCTCCCAAGGATGAACCAGACTTGTGGGGGTCTACAATTTTCTTTCTGAGGTCTTGGCTGATTTCTTTTGATTTTCCCATGATGTCAAGCAAAGAGGCACTGAGTTTGAAGGTAGGCCTTGAAATACATCCACAGGTACACCTCCAATTGACTAAAATGATGTCAATTAGCCTATCAGAAGCTTGTAAAGCCATGACATCGTTTTCTGGAATTTTCCAAGCTTTTTAAAGGCACAGTCAACTTAGTGTATGTAAACTTCTGACCCACTGGAATTGTGATAGTGAATTATAAGTGAAATAATCTGCCAGTAAACAATTGTTGGAAAAATGACTTGTGTCATGCACAAAGTATATGTCCTAACCGACTTGCCAAAACTATAGTTTGTTAACAAGAAAAGTGTGGAGTGGTTGAAAAACGAGTTTTAATGACTCCAACCTAAGTGTATGTAAACTTCCGACTTCTACTGTATGTTCATTTACAGACACAGCAGAGAGATGATCACTCAGTCGCTGTATTCAACGCTCATTGCAATTTGAGCTCCTATTGCTATGCTATAGCCTAGGGTTCATTCTTGATTTGTTGGGATGTCAAAATGAAAGGTTTTAGTGAAAAAATGTATTTGTTTGCATACAGCTTTTAATGGTGTTTTTTGTGCATGCACCTGCATACTGTTTGTGTTACAATCTGCATGAGCACACTGATGATGCAGGCTTACAATCTGTTCATTTACAGGCGTAGTCTATTCCCCATTATTCTCCCTGCACATCTTCTCTAATCAAACTGAGTGAGTAAGAGCAGGCTGCCTGATCCATTGCAGACTAAACACTTCCTTGTCCGCAGAGCAGAGCCCGCCTCCACCCTAATACAGTACAATATAGCGTTACTTTGCAGTGTTCTGTCCTGTAGTAAACATCCATCGGCCTGCCTATTTTGTTGCCGTGGGCTTGATTGACGGTAAATCCATGCAATCGTAGGGATTGGTGGAACTGCATTTAAAGAGAAGCACATTGACAAGTGTAAAGAAACTTGTTTAAATCACCAAGGCACGTGCCAAGCAAAGACTAGCTTTTCTGGCCTGAAATCAATATAATCAGTGTCAAAATATTTGTTTGGCTTATAGAATGATGCAATTACTGTCCACCCTGATTTATATATAAAATGTATTTATTAGAAATGTTACAAGATTAAATACATCTCTTGAGATGCACCATAGGTAGCCTAGTGGTTAGAGGTCAGCCAGCGACCAGAGCGTTGCCAGTTCGAATCCCAGGTCCAATGGGATAAATCTGGTGGGAAGTGAGCTGGCAATTGGAGGGTTGCTGGTCTCAAATCTTAGACGCCATTTGCCTTGAGCAAGGCACTTAACCCCCCACAACAGCAGCTCCCCTGGCGCTCAGTGTGGCAGCCCCCCGCACCTCTCCAAAACCTGTCTGTGTATGTACAGGTAAATGCCAAAATAACAGAAACACTTGAGTAAATTAGGGATACAAAGTATATTGAAAACAGGTGTGGTTCCTGATTTAATTAAGCAATTAACATCACATCGTGCTTAGGGTCATGTATAGAAATTCCCAGTTGCCCATTATTTTGGCTACCATGGCTAGAAGAGATATCAGTGACTTTGAAAGAGGGGTCTCAAAGGAGCATAGGGAGTCTAAAGGATGGGTGTGTGTCAGTCACCAGCTTTCAACCCAATTGAACACTTATGGGAGATTCTGGATCGGCGCCTGAGACAGCGTTTTCCATCACCATCAACAAAACACCAAATGATGGAATTTCTCATGGAAGAATGGTGTCGCATCCCTCCAATAGAGTTGCAGACACTTGTAGAATCTATGCCAAGGCGCATTGAAGCTGTTCTGGCGGCTCGTGGTGACCCAACGCCCTATTAAAACACTTTTTTGGCAGTTACCTGTATGTGTTGCCGTGTTCAAAACAACTAGAAACTCTAGCTCCGACTGGGAAAATCGTTTTGAATGGTCACCCAACTCGGAATTCCAAGTCGGAAATTCTGGCATCCTTCTAATGGTGCTTTCAAGACAACTGGGAACTCTGAAAAAACGAGGTCAAATCATGACGCCAGGGACCTTCAAGTCGGAGCTCTAGAAAGAGGCACGAGTTCTCGGCTTGGAATTCCTGCGTTGGATGAACATCCAAAACTATTTTTCCCCAGTCGGAGCTATTTCGAGCTATGCTGAGTTTCCAGTTGTCGTGAACTCACTGTTGGAAGTCTGAGATTTCCGAGTTCCCAGCTGTATTGAAGGCGGCATATAACTGACTTTCCGACCTAAAGATCACTGACATAATGATTCGACCTAGTTTTCTTCTGAGTTCCCAGTTGTCTTGAAAGCACCATATTCTTTCGGAAGGGTTGGGTTAAAGGTGGAAGTCAAATTCCGGTTTTACCTTGTGTGCAATTGACCAATAAACATGTTAATCTCTATTTCAAGAATGTCTAAATGGAGAAAACTCTAGCCCTATAAAAAGTTGTGTATCAATTTAACCTTTTTGTTTCTTGAAAATAATTTATTGCTGATATGATAGATAAGGTCCGCAAGCGATGCGTGTTGATTTTCAGACCAAGCGTCAGAGCTCTTAACAAAACTCCCCCATACAGAAGACGCCTTGGTCCAATTACTCATGTGTAATGTAATGGCTCTGAGTGTCATGATCTATACACACTTGTGTCTTATAAAGTCATCATGACATTATGTCATATTGCAGGTTTTAGTGTGCAGCTTTGAAAGATATTAATTTGATTTTCAGTTAAATCATTAGACTACGACCTCAATGCTCAATAACTATGCTGAGCCATGGGGGTTGTCGACCCTGTAACCACCTACAGTGGAATGACGCGTGATGCTTTTCACGTAGCTACTCCACCCAAGCGTTGCTCTATACCAGGCAGACCTGTCACTGTCGCGGGGCTGTTGTGAAGAAAACCGAATCGTACTGGTAGAGAGGGGAAGCCATCCAGTGCCTGCCGTTGCAGTGCGGCTGCTTTATCCGTTATTTTCCTAAAAGGATTTCATCCATACATTGTAAGGACCAGTACACCGAATAAGGTGAATACATATGGATTTCATGTGATTTGTTTTAGTTAGAGAGAGAAGCCAGTGTGTGTTGTGCCGCTGCGGACTACAATTAGCGAGAGCATACACTACCACTCGTTTATCTAGCTACTAAATTAGCTACCTGGCTAGGCTAACCAAACGACATTTTCCAAATACAATTGTTGTCATGTTGATTAACCAACGGTCGAGGAGATCAAAGCACTTGGCATGGCTTGTTGACAGTGGCGCTAGGAGACTGAGTGTTGCTGTTATATAGCCAGGACAGCTTGCTTCACCGGCAGTAACAAAATGTCGGCGACGGTTCCTTCGAACCGAAGGTAGCTCCTCTAGCTGTTAACTGTCTGTCGCAAGAAATCATACCAAAGACGCCCATAAACTTACGAAAGCACGGCGTTTGAATGATGGCATAATAGCTTTACTCAGTTCCAGCAGTGTGTGTGTGGAAGGTCTTACCCCCAGAGTCAAGCACCTGTCTCACTCAGCTGGAGACCGTCTGACGTCGGCGTTGTTGCTCATGTCAGCTGGTCTCGCGCTAACGGTACGCTAGGGAATTGCGGTTGCTAGCTAATATAGCTAGCTATCTGGCTGGCCGCATATTTCAGGCAGCAACGAATGAAAACACAAACTTTACCTGTCATGTTTTAGCGTGCTACTTGTATACAGATACTGATTTGGTAAGTGACATTGTAGCTACATAAACGTATTAGCTAGTAAATATAGCCTCGTCGTAAGAACAGGTTAGCTAACGTTAGCTAGCTAATATGATAACGTTAGATGTTGTAGGCTAACGTTAGCAAGCTGGCTAAAATTATACACAGCCAGCTGTTTAGATCACTATGAGCTAGTGATGTTTGATCGGGGATCTTTTCTAGATAGCTAGTTAAGTCTAGCGAACTACATCCATCACCGACCTGTTGAATATAGATGGCCAGGCAGGCAGCATCTGTCGTCGGTAGCCACCACCAAGCAGATAGCTACCAGCCCTGTTGGGGGTTGTCTTGTAGCCACGGTAACGTTATAAGCTAGCTAGTTAGGTTACATTGAGGACAGACCGCTATTCTGCTAGGTTACAAGAGGCTACACGGGACTTGTGATTGTGACCTTTTGACTTTGGTTTGGTGTGTATGTGAACTTGAAGGGTTGTCTTACTACTGTGCTATTATTCTCCACCCCTTTTCCTGATATCAACTTCAGGGTCATACATCATTGCCTGTGACTCCCTGTCATTTCCTTTTTGCCAGCCTTGCGTTATAAATGATCACACAGGACGAATTCACATACAATACACATATTTTAGTTAAACGTCATCATTATTTTGTAAACTCTATGTGACATCACACAGAAATGAATGACCTCTTAGAGGTGTGGCATGTGTACAGGTTACATGGTAATGACAGCTGTATTTATTGTCACACAAGCAGAATGAACCACCAAGGGGGAAAACAACCATTAACTTTTGCTTAGATTATTTGAGATTGAACTGGTGATAAAGCACTGAAAACCAAAAGAATAGCCGACATTATACACATTTCGAAAGTAAGCATCCCATTTTAATCCATTCTGTGCTGTGTCTTCAACAACATCTTAATGCATAACCTTGGAGACTTTTGTTAGCCCCCTCTGCAAAGTTTGTTAAGCAAAGACGTTGGTACTCACAGTTGCAGAATGATTTTGTTTGTATTTTGTGTAAGCCCTTTAGCCACAGTAAGGGAGTTGTCATGTTTCATTTTTCAATCTCTTAAATAAGAAAACAAAGGTTGACCTTCACAGCAGGAATATAGACTGGGGAGCGTCAGATGAGCAATGTCTCCAAAATAGGCTGCTTTGATTTGTTTCATTGCCATCTCAGTATGACTGACTAAGTATGTTTGTCCTTAAGCAAAGACAAACATTGGCATTAGAATGGCCCTACTGAAGAGCTCAGTGACTTTCAACGTGGCACCGTCATAGGATGCCACCTTGGTTGGGTTAAATGCGGAAGACACATTGCAGTTGAATGCGTTCAGTTGTACAGCTGACTAGGTATCTCCTTTCCTTTCCAACAAGTCAGTTCGTCAAATTTCTGCCCTGCTAGAGCTGCCCCGGTCAACTCTAAGTGCTGTTATTGTGACGTGGAAACGTCTAGGAGCAACAACGTGTCAGCCGCAAAGTGGTAGGCCACACAAGCTCACAGAACAGGACCGCCGAGTGCTGATGAGCGTAGCACGTAAAAATCGTCTTTCCTCGGTTGCAACACTCACTAACGAGTTCCAAACTGCCTCTGGAAGCAACGTCAGCACAATAACTGTTTGTCGGGAGCTTCATGAAATGGATTTCCTTGGCCAAGCAGCCGCACACAAGCCTAAGATCACCATGCGCAATGCCAAGCGTCGGCTGGAGTGGTGTAAAGCTCGCCGCCATTGGACTCTGGAGCAGTGGAAACGCATTGTCTGGAGTGATGAATCACGTTTCATCCTCTGGGTTTGGCGGATGCCAGGAGAATGCTACCTGCCCGAATACATAGTGCCAACTGTAAAGTTTGGTGGAGGAGGAATAATGGTCTGGGGCTGTTTTTCATGGTTCGGGCTAGGCCCCTCAGTTTCAGTGAAGGGTAGTCGTAACGCTACAGCATACAATGACATTCTAGACGATTCTAGGCTTCCAACTTTGTGGAAACAGTTTGGGGAAGGCCCTTTTACTGTTTCTGCATGACAATGCCACTGTGCACAAAGTGAGGTCCATACAGAAATGGTTTGTCGAGATCGGTGTGGATCAACTCGACTGGCCTGCACAGAGACCTGACCTCAACCCCATCGAACACCTTTGGGATGAATTGGAACGCCAACTGCGAGCCAGGCCTAATCGCCCCCAACATCCGTGCCCGACCTCACTAATGCTCTTGTGGCTGAATGGAAGCAATTCCCCGCAGCAATGTTCCAACATCTAGTGGAAAGCCTTCCCAGAAGAGTGGAGGCTGTTATAGCAGCAAAGGGGGGGGGGGACCAACTCCATATGAATGGCCATGATTTTGGAATGAGATGTTCGACGAGCAGATGTCCACATACCTTTGGTCATGTAGTGTACATGTGTATATATGTGTTTGTGTGTGTTTCATAGCCTATATAATGGTGAGTAAACAAATGCATGATGTGTCTAATAGGGTAGTTGTATGGTGCATGATGGATCCTTAGGAGAGGGAATGCTATTTATAAGGCCCTACGTTGTTCATCTATTGATCTATGCCTATGTCGGGTGACTTGATTTGTTACATGGGCCTTTTTAAAATGCACTGTCTGTGGGTCAACAGATTCAACAGACTTTAGCCTAATCCATCCATTGTACTGTAGGTTTTTGTCGGCAATTGTCTTGTACAGTTGACCTCAGTCATGAGAGATTTGGATCATGCAGGTGTAGGCCACTACATGATGGTTTCAAAGCTTTATAATGTTAGTTTAACGGTTCACAGTAGTAGGCTCAATCTACGCAAGCCCTAATATGCATTGCTAGGCACTATAGCCTTGATTGATTGATTGTGTGCAATGTCTATTTTGGATCATTTTGTGATGCTCAGTTTGTTCCCTGGTATACACTTATTTAAAACTCCTTTGGATTAATACTAGCATATTTCTTGATTTAGCCGTGATAAGACTGGTAGATTCGAATTGGAGGAGTCTTAATGGTTTATTTTTAAGGTATCCTGTCTCATTATTTTGTGCTGACTGAGTGAGTCTCCACCTGCAGGAGAAGAACACACACAGTGAAGGTAGAAAGGATGTTTGCTTCTCTATTCAGGAAGAAAGAAAAGAGTTGGAAGTGTTGAGTTGAATTTCAGGAGACGTCCAGGTGCTTCACCTCACTCTGAAGTTGATTTGAGGAGTTCTGAAAAGACACTGCATTCCAACCCAGTGTGATCAGACAGTTCTATTTCTCTCTCTCTCTCTCTCTCTCTCTCTCTCTCTCTCTCTCTCTCTCTCTGTCTCTCTCTCTCTCTCTGTCTCTCTCTCTCTCTCTCTCTCTCTCTCTGTCTCTCTCTCTCTCTGTCTCTCTCTCTCTGTCTCTCTCTCTCTCTCTCTGTCTCTCTCTCTCTCTCTGTCTCTCTCTCTCTCTCTGTCTCTCTCTCTCTCTCTCTCTCTCTCTCTCTCTCTCTCTCTCTCTCTCTCTGTCTCTCTCTCTCTGTCTCTCTGTCTCTCTCTCTCTCCACCACTCTCCACCACTCTCCTTTAGCTGACATCATTCTTTTACTTTTCAGCACAAAGGGATAGGGGAGTGAAATGTTTAATCTAAACAGTACAGTGCACCAGGCTCCAATGAAGTGACATTTTGAATTATTTATAAAAACATAGTTGCCAAACCCGGCCTAGTAGAATGCCAGCCTCATTTCCAATGTTATGGAATAACCAAGAAAACTTTTCTTGCTCTCTCAAAGTAGGCCTGGACCTAGTGAATTATTAATTTTTTCCAAGTCACAAAAAAATAGAAGCTTAACTAATTACAAATTTAACACCCACCCATGGTACCTTCTGTTATCTCGTGGCTAAAGAAAAGCTCTCACAGTTTAGTGCTCAGCTACATCATGTTGTTAGCCTATATTGGGTGTTGATCTGACCTCACACTGACCTCACACCCAGGCCAGCCTAGTTGAGTCTAGGTAAACATTAGCATTGGTTGTATGTTGATCTCACATTGACTATAGCCAGCCCGGGTCGGTTCAGTCCAGGTAAACAGTAGCTAGTAATTATTGGTTGTTGATCTTACACTGTAACCATGCTAACTATACTAGCTTTCCCAGCCAGTTTAGTTCAGTAGTCCAGGTAAACAGTATCTAGTAAATCCACTAGCTTAACCTTAAAGGAGTTACTAAGTGCAAGCTAGGCTACATCAGGCTCTTGTTGGGTGTTGCTCTTACAATTTACTGTAGCCATGCTTCCCCTGGCAACCAGTGTCAGTCCAGTTCAACGTTAGCTAATAAAACCACTAAGCTAGACTATATCAGATCAGTCAAGCTTTTAGCGTTTATTGACTGTTGGTCTTATGGCACACTGTAGTCCGCTTCCCCAGCCCGGTTCAATCAGTCCAAGTAAACAGTAGCTAGTAAAACGACTAGCCTATCCTTAATGGGGTTAATGAGCCTTGGCTCTTCACTTCCTGGTACCTGGTGTAGTATTTCCTGCCTGATGTCACCTTCTGCTGGAGCACTGCCAACGTTCTATCTCATGGTTTTACAAACTGACCCACTCACAAGTACTAGTGTACTTAGGTATTTACCACCAAGAGGAATGGTTATCGGTCCACTGGGTGTGGAAGGCAACCCAATGTCAAGCAGGTTGATTTCTCTGACTGTAGGCTATGTTGCTTTATCAGCAAATGTCACCGCAGACATGAATAAGAAGACTGACTCATTCAAGGATGTGAATAAGCACTGCCGTACAGTACAATGTGAGCCATAGCTCGGGGATTACCAGGCCCCAGGCACAGTAGGTCTACTGGATCCCCCATCTACAGTATAATGATTATAGATCTGCCTGGCTGGCAGCACTAGACTTGCTAGCAGCTCACCCTTCAATAAATCAAGACTGTTTATAAATCCCATCGCCCTGGATTTGTGACTACTCCGAGGCGTGGAAGAAAGCGTGTTATCAAGGGCCAAGAGAGGGGCTGCCGTCTCTCGGTGAATAGCCTAGCTTACACCTATGATCTATGATCCATTCAATTTCACCATTTGAATGAATCTCCCTTTGTAAGGGTGGAGACTGCAGATATACACCTGCCTTTTATCGCCACATAGGGCCTATCGTTTCTCATTGCATCCTTTTGTCTTCTCTTCAATCAGTGAAAAGGATTCACACACACATACACACACACATACATGCTTATCAGCACATTTCTGCTCTCTGTGTGGTCCAATGATAACTCTGGGCTGATTGAGTTCAGGAGCTGCTGGTGATTTCCTGGCACATGTGGCTCCGAACAGCCAGAGTCCCCCGGCTGTCTGGTTGCTCTCTGGTTAGCATCACTGTACTGACCCACCTCCAGCCAGAGTCCCCGGCTGTCTGGTTGCTCTCTGGTTAGCATCACTGTACTGACCCACCTCCAGCCAGAGTCCCCGGCTGTCTGGTTGCTCTCTGGTTAGCATCACTGTACTAACCCACCTCCAGCCAGAGTCCCCGGCTGTCTGGTTGCTCTCTGGTTAGCATCACTGTACTGACCCACCTCCAGCCAGAGTCCCCGGCTGTCTGGTTGCTCTCTGGTTAGCATCACTGTACTGACCCACCTCCAGCCAGAGTCCCCGGCTGTCTGGTTGCTCTCTGGTTAGCATCACTGTACTGACCCACCTCCTCCAGTCCTCCTCACTGGCTGGATACTGGAAATACACTGAACAAAAATATTAAAACAACATGTAAATGTGTTGGTCCCATGTTTCATGAGCTGAAGTAAAAGATCCCAGAAATGTTCCATACGCACAAAAAGCTTATTTCTCTCCAACTTCGTGCACACATTTGTTTACATCCCTGTTAGTGAGCATTTCTCCTTTGCCAAGATAATCCATCCCACCTGACAGGTGTGGCATATCAAGAAGCTGATTAAACAGCATGATCACTACACAGGTGCACCTTGTGCTGGCCACTCTAAAATGTCACACAACACAATGCCACAGGTGTCTCAGGTTTTGAGGGAGACTGCAATTTGCATGCTGACTGCAGGAATGTCCACTAGAGCTGTTGCCAGAGAATTGAATGTACCATATGCTGCCTCCAATGTCGTTTTAGAGAATTTGGCAGTACGTCCAACCGGCCTCACAACCGCAGACCACGTGTAACCAAGCCAGCCCAGGACCTCCACATTCGGTTTCCTCACCTGCGGGATCTACCGAGACCAGCTGATGAACTGTGGGTTTGCCCAACCAAATAATTTCTGCACAAACTGTCAGAAACCGTCTCAGGGAAGCTCTTCGTACACATACTCACCAGGGTCTTGACCTGACTGCAGTTCGGCGTCGTATCCGACTTCAGTGGGTAAATGCTCACCTTCAATGGCCACTGGCACACTGGAGAAGTGTGCTCTTCACGGATGGATCCCGGTTTCAACTGTACCGGGCAGATGGCAGACAGCGTGTATGGCGTGGTGTGGGTGAGCGGTTTGCTGATGTCAACGTTGTGAACAGAGTGCCCCATGGTGGCGGTGGGGTTATGGTATGGGCAGACATAAGCTACGGACAACAAACACAATTGCATTTTATGAACGGCAATTTGAATGCACAGAGATACCGTGACGAGATACTGAGGCCCATTTTCGTGCCATTCATCCGCCGCCATCACCTCATGTTTCAGCGTGATAATGCACGGCTCCATGTTGCGAGGATCTGTACACAATTCCTGGAAGCTCAAAATGTCCCAGTTCTTCCATGGCCAGCATACTCACCAGACATATGTCAACCATTGAGCATGTTTGGGATGCACTGGATCGATGTGTACGACAGCGGGTTCCTAGTTTTCGCCAATATCCAGCAATTTTGCACAGCCAATGAAGAGGAGTGGGACAACATTCCACAGGCCACAATCAACAGCCTGATCAACTCTATGTGAAGGAGATGTGTTGCGCTGCATGAGGCAAATGGTCAAACCAGATACTGACTGGTTTTCATCTCCACGCCCATACTTTTTTTTTTAAGGTATCTGTGACCAACAGATTCATATATTTATTCCCAGTCATGTGAAATCCATAGATTAGGGCCTAATTAATTTATTTCAATTGACTCATTTCCTTATACAGTGCCTTGCAAAAGTATTAATCCCCCTTGGCATTTTTCCTATGTTGTTGCATTATAACCTGTAATTTAAATAGATTTTTATTTGGATTTCATGTAATGGACATACACAAAATAGTCCAAATTGGTGAAGTGAAATGAAAATAATAACTTGTTTCAAAAAATGCTAAAAAAATAAATAACGTAAAAGTGGTGCGTGCATATGTATTCACCCCCTTTGCTATGAAGCCCCTAAATAAGATCTGGTGCAACCAATTACCTTCAGAAGTCACATAATTAGTTAAATAAAGTCCACCTGTGTGCAATCTAAGTGTCACATGATCTGTCACATGATCTCGGTATATATACACCTGTTCTGAAAGGCCCCAGAGTCTGCAACACCACTAAGCAAGGGGCACCACCAAGGAAGCGACACCATGAAGACCAAGGAGCTCTCCAAACAGGTCAGGGACAAAGTTGTGGAGAAGTACTGATCAGGGTTGGGTTATAAAAAAATATCAAAAACTTTGAACATCCCACGGAGCACCATTAAATCCATTATTAAAAAATAGAATATGGCACCACAACAAACCTGCCAAGAGAGGGCCGCCCACCATAACTCACGGATCAGGCAAGGAGGGCATTAATCAGAGATGCAACAAAGAGAACAAAGATAACCCTGAAGGAGCTGCAAAGCGCCACAGCGGAGATTTAAGCCATACACTCCACAGAGCTGGGCTTTACGGAAGAGTGGCCAGAAAAAAGCCATTGCTTAAAGAAAAAAATAAGCAAACACGTTCGCCAAAAGGCATGTGAGAGACTCCCCAAACATATGGAAGAAGGTACTCTGGTCAGATGAGACTAAAATTGAGCTTTTTGGCCATCAAGGAAAACGCTATGTCTGGCGCAAACCCAACACCTCTCATCACCCTGAGAACACCATCCCCACAGTGAAGCATGGTGGTGGCAGCATCATACTGTGGGGATGTTTTTCATCGGCAGAATTGAAGGAATGATGGATGGCACTAAATACAGGGAAATTCTTGAGGGAAACATGTTTCAGTCTTCCAGAGATTTGAGACTGGGACGGAGGTTCACCTTCCAGCAGGACAATGACCCTAAGCATACTGCTAAAGCAACACTTGAGTGGTTTAAGGGGAAACATTTAAATGTCTTGGAATGGCCTAGTCAAAGCCCAGACCTCAATACAATTGAGAATTTGTGGTATGAGTTAAAGATTGCTGTACACCGGCGGAACCCATCCAACTTGAAGGAGCTGGTGGAGCAGATTTGCCTTGAATAATGGGCAAAAATCCCAGTGGCTAGATGTGCCAAGCTTACAGAGACATACCCCAAGAGACTTGCAGCTGTAATTGCTGTAAAAGGTGGCTCTACAAAGTATTGACTTTGTTGGGGTGAATAGTTATGCACGCTCAAGTTCTCTGTTTTTTTGTCTCATTCTTGTTTGTTTCACCCCAAAAAATATTTTGCATCTTCAAAGCGGTAGGCATGTTGTGTAAATCAAATGACACAAACCCCCCCCAAAAATCCATTTTAATTCCAGGATATAAGGCAACAAAATAGGAAAAATGCCAAGGAGAGTGAATACTTTCGCAAACCACTGTAGCCTATCTGGCTGGCATGAAAAGGAACCACGGGAAAAGCGTCCTGCATTTGCTATTTAAGTGCATAGATTACGTATTTCTTTCCCCTGCACCCGTTCCAAGACAGGTGCATGATAATGGTCCATTGTAAATAAATAAAAAAATTCACACACAGGCTATATTATTTAGTGTATATATAAAGACAAAATTAAATTAAGAATAGTCTGATGGGTGACAATATTATCACCTGTGAATTATGTATTATCGCTTGTGGATGATGCCCAGCGTGCCTTCATAGCAAATCATAGTCGCACACCTCATGTAGCCTAGCCCATAGGCCTATATGTTTTGAAAAGGTTTGTATCACAACTAAAGTGGCCCAATCATTTCTTAAAATGAAGCACATTAATCCGCTTTACAACTGGTATAGAGCCTAACTGGAATACGTAGGCGGTGCGTGAGTTTCAAGTTTGGGGAAGATACTTTTTACCATAAAAACGCACCGTTTAGAATAAAGCATTACATTCATAATCGCATCTATATAATAAAAATAATATGCCATTTAGCAGACGCTTTTATCCAAAGCGACTTATAATCATGTGCGCATACATTTTTACGTATGGATCGGACGCATCTGCGGTCACCTTTTGTGTTTTCCCGCTAATTGATCGCATTTTGGAACATTCGCGCTTACATCCTACTGCCGTGTGCGCATTGCCGCGCTTGTAATGTGAAGAAATAGCCTAATAGTTTATCAACATTTTAAGCTAAACGTTCTGATCTGTTGCATCAGCCTCATTGCTTTTTAAAAATATGTTTTGATGCGACTGGTTGTCTCAAATCTCTGGAAGACTGAAACAGGTTTCCCTCAAGAATTTCCCTGTATTTAGCGCCATCCATCATTCCTTCAATTCTGACCAGTTTCCCAGTCCCTGCCGATGGAAAAACATCCCCACAGCATGATACTGCCACCACCACACACCACTTTCCCGTTATACATTTTTTTGAATTTTGTGTATGTCCATGACATGAAATCCAAATAAAAAGCAATTTAAATTACAGGTTGTAATGCAACAAAATAGGAAAAAAAGCCAAGGGGGATGAGTACTAGTTCTACATGTAAAATCGGTGCGCACTTGGTTTGCAAATTACGTTCAGAGGTGCTAAGTACTCTCGGCCAGCAAACGCTATTGGTATCCCTGTCATCCATTACGAATCTGCAGTGTAGCCAGTTGCAGTAGTGGTCTAGCACTATGCTATGGGCAGAATGTCACTAAACTCTTGGGACTGTCTCTCTCTCTCTCTCTCTCTCTCTCTCTCTCTGTCTCTGTCTCTGTCTCTGTCTCTGTCTCTGTCTCTGTCTCTGTCTCTGTCTCTGTCTCTGTCTCTGTCTCTCTGTCTCTGTCTCTCTCTCTCTGTCTCTCTCTCTCTCTCTCTCTCTGTCTCTCTCTCTGTCTCTCTCTCTCTCTCTCTCTCTCACCCCCCTTCTCTCTCTCTCTGTCTCTCTCTCTCTCTCTCTCTCTCTTGCCATACTGTATGGGGCTGAGCTCTCTCTCTCTCTCTCTCTCTCTCTCTCTTGCCATACTGTATGGGGCTGAGCCTCTCTCTCTCTCTCTCTCTCTCTCTCTCTCTCTCTCTCTCTCGCCAGCATTTGAATTTGTTGTTCTGAGTCGGAGGGGAGTTTTAGCAGTTGTCAGCACTCGCTCGCCCTCTAATCATCTGGTTGTTTTCTGCCTCTGTGCCAGCCAGGACCCAAGGTGGAGGGACTGTCTGTACTAGCCAGGACCCAAGGTGGAGGGACTGTCTGTACTAGCCAGGACCCAAGGTGGAGGGACTGTCTGTACTAGCCAGGACCCAAGGTGGAGGGACTCTCTGTACTAGCCAGGACCCAAGGTGGAGGGACTCTCTGTACTAGCCAGGACCCAAGGTGGAGGGACTCTCTGTACTAGCCAGGACCCAAGGTGGAGGGACTGTGATACTGTCATCCTGGTTCCTCCATCCAACACTGTTCTGTTGTCTCTCTCTCTCGCTCGCCCTCTCGCTCTCCTTTTGTTTGGCCACGGTACAACTTACACAATGTTCCCTCAAAGTAGTACGTTTGGTTGGTTGGTTGGTGCTCTGTTCTTTGTCATTGTGTCGACCCTGATGTGTTGACCGCGATCTGAAAGATGTTAAGATCATTTGCTGGTGTTGTTGGATACATTTTAACCTGTCTGTCTGTAACCACTCTCTGTGGGGTCGGAAGAAATCTGATGTTTCCGCTTTTCAGGGCTACAGTATTTTCAACCTAACGTCCGTTTCCATGGGTACTCCGCTCAGGCATATTTTTACGCCTTCTACGTTAGGTTAGTCTGTAACAGTGTTCTCAGAGAGAAGTCTGGGGAGTATCAGGATTATTCTGGCAATGTCATAAAGCTGTTCTCCACAGTCAGATCTGGCTGCACTTTTTATGGTCCTGGCCACGTACAAGATGTTACAAGTGACAGTTTTGCATTGTCAGGCCTGATCTTTGAAGGGATCTTTTGAAATTCCTTTGCTGCATCATCACTCTTCTCTCATCTGACTGTCTCTCTCTGTCTCTGTCTCTGTCTGTCTGTCTCTGTCTCTGTCTGACTGTCTCTGTCTGTCTCTCTTAAGGTGTCAGCATACTTCAGTTCGTCTGGTGACTAGCCTAGGTCGTCTAGGTGAACCTAACAAGTGTGTTCCACACTCCCTTAAAAGGCCTTCACTTGAAAAACTAGAAAAAAGAGGCGATAGTACTGTTTGTCCATATTGAGACGCCATAGCCAGTATACACTTCCTCAAAAGAAATCAGTCATTAATTTTGATGTTTTTGTAGAGAAGATCTTAGTCGCGCAATTTTACATCTAACTAAGATGTTTGGTGCAGTATTTCTCAATGAAACAATGCGCATGAAAATGAGTGGTCTCTCGTTGAATGACAATAAAGACTTTATTGAAGAATTCCTACTGTTGACCCCAATCACCGACGAAGGGGTGTAGACTTTGGGCTTGTCTCGTGAAATAATGTTGTGTGCCCAAACAGCTAAAAAAAAAAACTTACCGAAATTCAAAAACAAAACAAAAACGTCACACAATGTCTTCGTAATATATGAACGAACTCTTCCGAACTGTTTTCGGAGAGGAAGTATGCGGACTTCTTTACACGTACACATACACATACACACCTCAACCACAGCGAGTTAAACAGCCCCCCGTCGCATTGCCTCATTTCTGATTAAATAAATAACACCAGGGGCTTTTAGTTCCGGTCATATGTTCCTATTGCTTGACGATAACACTGATGATGTTTTTGAATTGGGTAATAACATTGGGGCTTTTTGTTCCCTGACATCATGATAATAACGTTGAAGATAATGCTGATTAGGCTCTAACTTGTTTGTCATGGATCCCATTATCAGGCAACATTTAAAGGCAATATGCAGAGATTAGTTTTTTTCCTGGGTAATCAGCCTATACATGGTCTACTATCATTGATACATGGTCTATTATCATTGATACATGGTCTACTATCATTGATACATGGTCTACTATCATTGATACATGGTCTATTATCATTGATACATGGTCTACTATCGTTGATACATGGTCTACTATCATTGATACATGGTCTATTATCATTGATACATGGTCTACTATCGTTGATACATGGTCTACTATATCATTGATACATGGTCTACTATATCATTGATACATGGTCTACTATCACCAAACCAATATCCTACGTTTCCTGATTTCTACGTCATTGTCCAGATCACATCCTTGAATCTGGAGATTTAAACAAGGTTGCGATTAGGTTGTTTGGAGCTGATTTTAAGACTATCTATGATGCCAGATCAGGCTCTTGATCCTCCCAGACGGGTATGTTAGGAGAGATGGACATATAGGCTACCATCTCTGTAATAACGTGGTCCTCTGTAGCTCAGCTGGTAGAGCACGGCGCTTGTAACGCCAGGGTAGTGGGTTCGATCCCCGGGACCACCCATACACAAAAATGTATGCACGCATGACTGTAAGTCGCTTTGGATAAAAGCGTCTGCTAAATGGCATATATTATTATTATTATTATTATTATTATTATTATTATAATGATTCATAATGTCCCTGACTGTAGTTGCAGTTCCTACTGCTATGCACATTTGGCCTAAAACTTTGGCAAAGCAGGATTGTTGGATCTGGTTCGGGATCATGCTTGCTTAGATTTTCTGAAATGTTGTTCTACTCGCATGACTTTTTTTTAGCTCTTTTAGGGTTTTTGGTGTAGATAGATACTGTATGTGGTGGATTTTGGCTTCATCCATCTGTGTTGTAGAGAGCTGCAGACTGTCTCCTCTATCCAAGCTGCATGGGTTCTATTCATAGAAATATAATTACTAGAACCGACATCCCCATTCTCATTCATGTCAAAGTTCTGTGATGTGGGGGGACTGGCAGCCATATTGAGTGTACCCACTGCCCATGAGTACCAGTCGGTGTACCAGTCTAATTGCTGTGAGCCAAGGGGCTTTGCCTGTTCCAGTAATTGTATTTCTATGCTAATCCTCCAAGCATGATCCAACCGACATGGCCAGCCTGACAAATGCCACCCTATTCCCTATTTAGTGCACTATCACAGTTAAAAGTAGTGCACAAAAGGCAATAGGGTGGCATTTGGAACGCAGCGATGGTCAGCCTCCCTCCGTCTGGAGTGCCCTCCCCTGGCTGCCAGCCCTGCCAAGCCCTGGCTCCAAACCTGCAGAGTGGAGCTTACTTCTGCTGGCACAGTCTGTTAGACTTGGTGCCTGGCCACAAAGGACACACACACTAGAGAGTCAGTGTCACAAACAAACCCCATTGATTACTGGGATACTGACACTACTGACCACAAACTGAGGGATTGTGTTCACAAAGGGTGCACCAGGGCACTGCAGATTGCAGAAGAAACCCTCAGAGTGCAATAACACCAATGGCTAAATACATGTGTTTGTTTGACTCTCTCCTTCTAGCTAATAGCTGGTTGGGGATTGGCCTCTAGGTCTAAAGTCTATTTATTATTTTTTATTTTATTTCACCTTTATTTAACCAGGTAAGCCAATTTGAGAACAAGTTCTCATTTACAACTGCGACCTGGCCAAGAAAGCGCAATGCACCAATTAGCTGGTAGTTTGCCTGAATTTATTCTGTGGCTTTGATTTAGAAAACGTAGTTTAGGCTAATGAACAAATTAAAACCAAGAATCTGCATAAATTGCTGAATAAGTTAAAGAGCGACTGAACACGGCGTTTCAACGTGTTGCTCATTAAGAAAAACGAGATTTCAGTCTTGGGGGTGTGGTTCTATGTGGCAGTTACTGATGTTTGTCCCACATGAGACACCATGGGAACAAAGCCAGCATCACTTCCTCAAAATAGTCAGAATGAATCTAAGAGAACTCAATAAATCTGTAATTAACTTTGATGTTTTCGACAGGGATGTTTTAGTTGTGTAATTTTACATCTGACTAAGGTGTTTGATGCAGTATTTCTCAAGTAAAAAAATGTGTGACGTGTTGTCTGATGTAAACAAAGTCTGCTGCGCTGCCGGGCAGGTCTCTCTCACTGTCTGTGTGTTCTACGATAGGATTGGATAGAGCGCAATCACCGCAGCTGTGTATCCTGTGTTAGTGGGAAAGTGAGCATTGTCGAAATCAAAACTCGACCCTCAAGGAGGTCAAGACGAACTCACTTACAAAACTCTGTTTTGGACGAGACTGATTTTATGACCAAATGTGTCCTATTTATACAATGTTTCTGACTAATATCGACGCTACATCGGCCGTTTTCAGTCAGAGAAGTTGTTTATTGCCTTCAGTAGGCGCTCTAAATTCTTGTTGATTTTGAGTAGTAAGGAAGGTGTTTGTGCTGTTATCACTACATGTGGTGCCTGGGGACTGGGATGGAGGATACAGTACTCTCTTCATGGTGTCCTTTCTGATCCGATCCAAATTCCACACACTGTTGAGGAAAGTAGGGTCTGGAATGTCAGGTCACTGACTGTGCGTGTGCATGCATGCTCGTGTACGTGTGTTTTTGAACAAGTAAATGGAAAAAAAAATGAATCAAGATTTAGAATCAACTGGAGTCAAGTAGCTCTTTTATTCGCTTTTCAGTTCAGCGCTGGTAAAAAAAAAATAAACAGCTATAAATTCAGACAAAATGGTGCAGAGTAAAGTTGCATCAGCGTTTTTACAGTGCTGGTCAGATTTAAGACACAACCATAAAGCAGAAAACTGTTCTAGAGGGATTTTTATTTCAGTCCCAGGCCCCGTTTCCATCTTTTAAAAAATCACATTTTCTCTCTTCTTTTAAACGTGCAGTTAGTGGCCTTTTAGGCCTATTCAGTTTACTGTAAAATGCCACAGGGAGTTCCCTCTTTTAGGCCTATTCAGTTTACTGTAAAATGCCACAGGGAGTTCCCTCTTTTAGGCCTATTCAGTTTACTGTAAAATGCCACAGGGAGTTCCCTCTTTTAGGCCTATTCAGTTTACTGTAAAATGCCACAGGGAGTTCCCTCTTTTAGGCCTATTCAGTTTACTGTAAAATGCCACAGGGAGTTCCCTCTTTTAGGCCTATTCAGTTTACTGTAAAATGCCACAGGGAGTTCCCTCTTTTAGGCCTATTCAGTTTACTGTAAAATGCCACAGGGAGTTCCCTCTTTTAGGCCTATTCAGTTTACTGTAAAATGCCACAGGGAGTTCCCTCTTTTAGGCCTATTCAGTTTACTGTAAAATGCCACAGGGAGTTCCCTCTTTTAGGCCTATTCAGTTTACTGTAAAATGCCACAGGGAGTTCCCTCTTTTAGGCCTATTCAGTTTTACAGCTTTTTTTGTTGTTGTGTTTTTTAGTTCCCCCTTAAAGCTGCCTGAAGAGGTCTTGCCTGTTTCTATTGAGCCAGGAACCTCCTTAGTAGACCCTTGTGGTGGGCTGTTGTTCAGTTTCCCACAACCCCAGCTACGCTCTCAGGCTAGGGCTAACGGCTCTCTGGCGCTATGCCGGCCAGGGAGAGAAGACTGGTCCGGCTGAACCCTACTCCAAAAGGAGAACTTTTTTTTTTTCTTTCTCATCTTTAACCCAAGATGGCACAGTTTCTTACTTGCTGCTGTATTTACACGTAGACCTAACCTATCCATCTTGATATTGGTATTGAAACGGTGTTGGTCAGGGGTTTGGTTTCTGCAATGGTTGAGTGAGAACCCAGAGACTAACCTGTTCTCCTCATCCTAATCTCATCCTGATTATTCTGTGGCTGTGTGATAGCATGGCAGTCCCTTTCAGGCAGAGTTCTCTCTCTGCTCAGAAAGAAAAGTACTGTATTCTAGCAGGCCGCAGAACTTAAGCCTTGTTCACTTTGGCAGTTTGAAGTGACTCAAATCCTATTTTCTTTGCATATCAGATTCAAATCTGTTATTTTTCCTGCAGTCTGAACAGCCAAAAAAGTAAATGGAATTTGATATTTCAAGCCACATTTCAAACCACCTTTTGTAGGTGGTTTGAAATCAGATGCAAATCGGATTCCTGGCCATGCGACTTGTGTCTGAACGGTCAAATCTGATTTATTTGCCCTCAAGTGTTTTTTTTTTACTTATTTGGCATATCTTTTTGCTTGCTAGCTACACTGCTAACATGTGGTAGCTAACTAGCTTGTTAATTGTTTAAAAGCAAATGAGTGAATGTGTTAGAAAGCTACACGGCTACCTAGCTAGCTAGTTGACAGCTTTGAAAGTTGGATCATCTTATCCTTTTTGAGGTTTTAAAAGTGTTCTTAACACTATGATTTTGAACATTCAAAGCAACTGGGAAAAGTCCACGGCAGTGCTAGGAAGCAGGAGCACCACCACCGATCAGCCGATACCACTGCACACACCCTTGCTCTTTGGACAGTCAGTATTCCAAAACGGATTTGAAAAACAACTGATTTGAGCATCAAGGCCTGCAGTGTGAACAAGGCTTTAGTTGCCATCGGAGCCGTGATGAGGGGATTTTTGGAGGAGTGTTTGGCAGCAGGGATTTGTGAGGTCCAGTCACCCTGCCCTGGCTCTTTCTCAATTATCCAACAGATCTGTCCTCACCTTCATCTGCACTGATCTAAGAGAAGTGACCAGGTGAAAGGCAGCCTAATGATGAGCTTCAACCATCAGTGCTGCATGAAGGGAAGGAGATGAGAAGAGCATTGATTTTTAAGTAATCAAAATATATATGCCTGTCCTGGGCCCAGATTCACAAAACCTTCTTAAGAAGAAATGACTTCTTTTAACTGCCATTTTTTTCTTAACTGTGGACTTCAGAAGAAAGTTAAACAAAGTTGCTATTCCTCAAAGGTTGTTGGAAATTTTATTGTGCTATTTCTTATGTTTTTTCCTTAAGCGAAAAGTTAAGAAGAAATTAGATTCTTGAAAATAAAGTTCTTGGAAATGTTCTTAATTCCAAGATAGATAAACCCTTGGGGTTTAAACTCAGGGCAGTGAGAGAAAAAGCTCATGAAAGCAATTGAACATGTCACTCACAAACGTCATCTGAAAATGTCAGTATTGTTCGTTATAAACCCAAGAACATGTTTTAGAACAGTAATCTCAGTACAAAATATGCTAACATGATTGCCATTGCTCGCTAGATAGCTAGCTAAATTGGTTGCCTAGCAACAAACATCTTAAGAAGATTCGTAAAAGATATTTGAGAAGTTCATAAGAAAATCATTCAATCTTAAGATATTGTATGAGGAATTGCACTTACGAACTATCTTATGACCTTTTTTCTTCTTTTTTTTTCTTAAGAAACGTCTTAAGTTTTTGTGTAAGAAGTGTTTTGTGAATCCGGCCCCTGTTTCCTAAGTAACTGGTGCTGCTGCTTTTAATAAATAATCAGGCTAATCCCCTTTACTAATCCCCCTCATGGTCCATTATGCTTTAATGTGCCTCAACATATGCTCATGATTTGGCCAAAGTGTTCTCTGCCTAGGCCCTAGGTGGTCCTGGGTTTGGGGTAGAAATTGGGGGAAGCGAAGGGACAGTGAATTTAGAACAGACTATGGCTATCTGCTCATGGTGAGCTAGCTAGCTACCTACCTTACCTCACCGTCTATGCTCAGGTCCATCTGTGTTCACCGATACAATACTGAATCAATTGAGTCAGTCCATATCGTTTTTCAGACTGATATTTCACCGGAGGTGATTGTTTCAATGTAGTACCATCTGTGTCAGGTTGAGCTCTGCTCCATGGATAGACCTCATTTGTATTTCTGACAGCGATGCTTTGTGGGTTAGGACCAATGATGTATATAAAGCCTGGATTGCTAATGCTATTTATTGGCCAATGAGAGGCTTTGAAGTAGGGCTGTCCCCGACTAGAAAAAATATTGGTCGAAATTATAAAACATATTTTTGTATATACACTGCTCAAAAAAATAAAGGAAACACTTAAACAACACAATGTAACTCCAAGTCAATCACACTTCTGTGAAATCAAACTGTCCACTTAGGAAGCAACACTGATTGACAATACATTTCACATGCTGTTGTGCAAATGGGATAGACAACAGGTGGAAATTATAGGCAATTAGCAAGACACCCCCCAATAAAGGACTGGTTTTGCAGGTGCTGACCACAGACCACTTCTCAGTTCCTATGCTTCCTGGCTGATGTTTTGGTCACTTTTGAATGCTGGCGGTGCTTTCACTCTAGTGGTAGCATGAGACGGAGTCTACAATCCACACAAGTGGCTCAGGTAGTGCAGCTCATCCAGGATGGCACATCAATGCGAGCTGTGGCAAGAAGGTTTGCTGTGTCTGTCAGCGTAGTGTCCAGAGCATGGAGGCGCTACCAGGAGACAGGCCAGTACATCAGGAGACGTGGAGGAGGCCGTAGGAGGGCAACAACCCAGCAGCAGGACTGCTACCTCCGCCTTTGTGCATGTGTCTGCTCAAACGGTCTGAAACAGACTCCATGAGGGTGATATGAGGGCCCGACGTCCACAGGTGGGGGTTGTGCTTACAGCCCAACACCGTGCAGGACGTTTGGCATTTGCCAGAGAACACCCAGATTGGCAAATTCGCCACTGGCGCCCTGTGCTCTTCACAGATGAAAGCAGGTTCACACTGAGCACATGTGACAGAGTCTGGAGACGCCGTGGAGAACGTTCTGCTGCCTGCAACATCCTCCAGCATGACCGGTTTGGCGGTGGGTCAGTCATGGTGTGGGGTGGCATTTCTTTGGGGGGGCCGCACAGCCCTCCATGTGCTCGCCAGAGGTAGCCTGACTGCCATTAGGTACCGAGATGAGATCCTCAGACCCCTTGTGAGACCATATGCTGGTGCGGTTGGCCCTGGGTTCCTCCTAATGCAAGACAATGCTAGACCTCATGTGGCTGGAGTGTGTCAGCAGTTCCTGCAAGAGGAAGGCATTGATGCTATGGACCGCCCGTTCCCCAGACCTGAATCCAATTGAGCACATCTGGGACATCATGTCTCGCTCCATCCACCAACGCCACGTTGCACCACAGACTGTCCAGGAGTTGGCGGATGCTTTAGTCCAGGTCTGGGAGGAGATCCCTCAGGAGACCATCCGCCACCTCATCAGGAGCATGCCCAGGCGTTGTAGGGAGGTCATACAGGCACGTGGAGGCCACACACACTACTGAGCCTCATTTTGACTTGTTTTAAGGACATTACATCAAAGTTGGATCAGCCTGTAGTGTGGTTTTCCACTTTAATTTTGAGGGTGACTCCAAATCCAGACCTCCATGGGTTGAAACATTTGATTTCCATTGATCATTTTTGTGTGATTTTGTTGTCAGCACATTCAACTATGTAAAGAAAAAAGTATTTAATAAGATTATTGTATTCATTCAGATCTAGGATGTGTTATTTTAGTGTTCCATTTATTTTTTTGAGCAGTGTATGTTTATATATACACATCCTATGTGTTTTAATCAAATCAACTATATGCACTGAGCTTGTCTAATGCTTTAAGTGCACTGTTTGATGAAATAATTAAGACACACAGGAGACTAGAGGGAATCCGACCGCAATTGATTTGATTGTGCCGGGCCGGGCTCAGACTTGCTGCGCTGTGTGGGGCGGCAGGTAGCTTAGTGGTTAAGAGCATTGTGCCAGTAACCGAAAGGTCGCTGGTTCTAATCCCCAAGCCGACTAGGTGAAAAATCTGCCGATGTGCCCTTGAGCAAGGCACTTAACCCTAATTGCTCCTGTAAGTCGCTCTGGATAAGAGCGTCTGCTAAATGACATAAATGTAAATGTGTAAAAAAAGTGAGTGACTGTGTGACCTGTTGTTTCTCTCTCCTCCCACCACAGAACATCAACAGTCCATGTTGCCGAACCTGCAAAAATAATTACAGCCATTTCTGACTGAAAAGTTATTTTACCGAAATCCCGAATTTATTTAGGAAAAATATTCCCTATTCCCTTGCTCTGTTTACGTGACACGTGTGACATCGCATTGCACGCGACCAATAGGATTTATAGCATATCATAATCACATTAATACATTGGTTACAACAAACTCTGAACACCGGAACACATGTGACAGCAAAATGGATGCAGATGACGTGACCTACTGGAAATGGGGGGGAATGTTTACTGGTTGCTCAGGTGGTAAAGGGGAATGTTTACTGGTTGCTCAGGTGGTAAAGGGGAAGTCAGATGTGTGGAATACATTTCACTAGTTGTGGAAAATACTTGAGATCAAGAAATAGAAGGTAAGGAGGAAGCGCTGCGTGCATATTATGTGTGCCAAACAGGTGCTGTTAGATTACAATATGATTTTTCTGACCGTTTGGAACAATGTAAACAACACTAAATAAATTATAAGTGTACCAGAGAGTCTATTGCCTACAATATTTATGTATTAAGATTATATTCATTAGCTATATTAATTGTTCAATCAGAATCCACCATAGCGTTAAGACTAAAGCTGGCAAGTAATTTGTTTGTTTGGCTCACTGAGGTATAATAAGAACAGGAGATTGCGTCCAAGATGTTCGACCGTTGTTTTCAAGGTAATTTACTCACGTTCGCTTACGCTGATTTGTGGACTGTCTATATCCGGGTTGCATCTGGTTCCTACGGACCAACATCACACGCGTGCTAGCACTCGGTGTGCACAGGGAGCAGCGCAGGCAGCGACGACATCATTGTGTTATCAAAAAACATGGCAGACATTGGATGAATATAAAATGTTAATATCTTAGGCTGTAAGTGGGGGGAAAAAATCGTCCTCAGCGACAATTATTTGAATAATTCAATCGATGTTTTGTGCACAAAAGTGATGATTAAAGTGTCTTATTAGGAATTTTCAAATCTGACTTCTTTATGTGGCCGTCTATGGAAATTGTCTTTCTGGGCCGGACGTCAGTTAAACTGCAGTAGCAAAGCAAAACTGTAGGAGCAGTCGGAACCGTGCTTCTAGACCAGAACCCTGGCCCCTTGGTGTTACCAGCTAGCTAACGTTAGCTGGATAGCTGTTTTGATTTGAATGCCAGCCAGTGTCCAGAGGTTGACTGCAGAGGTGTGCAGTGATGAGGATTGTAGGGACAACAACGTCATAAGGCTGCTCTTGAATTATTATTGAAATGGGGTGTGCTTTCTGGCACCACGTAACTGCCGTAACATCATCCAAGGGACCTGCATTTTTCATATAGGAACTAAATTGTTTGCTTCAAAACTGTTTCCTGTTACAAAATGTTTTGCTACGGTGTGCACTAATAAATACACCCTGGGCTGACAGCTAGGTATTGTCCTGCATTCTGTAGCCTCTGCTTTACTGCATCTAGGCCCAGTTGTTGTTACTGTGTAAAGACAGTCCAGGCATGCGTAATATAAGTCACTCAGCACACTTCCTCAACCTTCCTCCTCATAGTGGTGGCATTATGGTAGCAGCAACAAACCCATTGTATTCTATAGACTGTAAAGTGGAGTGCGGGTATATGCAGATGCATCCCGGCTCCTGTCTCAAAGGAAGAGGCTCAAATCTCCTACCCCATTTCCCCAATTTTACCACAATCATTCATACACTGTTAAGAGGTGTTAAAATACCTTTTAACTTCCTCTGCGTGTGAGTGCGGTCTGTTTTGATTGGCGGTCACAGTGTCTTTTGTGTGTGTGCCTGTGTGTGTGTGTGCCTGTGTGTGTGTGCCTGTGTGTGCGTGTGTGTGAATGTGTGCACCAGCAGCAGTGTCGAGCAACAACGTTGTAACCCCAGAAACAAGCTGTATTTCCAGCCAGCCACCCAGGTGCTCCAATCCAGACTTGACCGACACTTGACTTTGCATTATTATTAAATTCCCTACTCTGTGAAAATTTACATTGGCGTGAATGAGTGAGTGACTGAGCACTCTCTGTCTGTCTGTCTGTCTGTCTGGGCAGCTGTAGCTCTTCTCAGGGCCTGGCTTGTGTTAGTCAACCTGATGGAAATCCAGTGCTGGAAATAGTCAGGATTGTTTTATCTTTCAGTATCAGTATGGTTTCATCTTTATTTACAGTATCATGTATCTGAGATGTGCTGGGTCTGGCTTGACAATGCTGGCTAAAGTGGGCATGGTATAGCATCTGTGAATGCTGGCTATTATGGGGTATTGTGTGTAAAAAATAAATAAATTGGTCATTTAGCAGACACTCTTATCCAGAGCGACTTACAGGAGCAATTAGGGTTAAGTGCCTTGCTCAAGGGCACATCGACATATTTTTCACCTAGTTGGCTCGGGGATTAGAACCAGCGACCTTTCGGTTACTGGTACAACGCTCTTAACCACTAAGCTACCTGCCGCCCCTGTAGAATGATGAGGGGGAAAAAACAATTTAATCAATTTTAGAATAAGGCTGTAACGTAACAAAATGTGGAAAAAGTCAAGGGGTCTGAATACTTTCCGAATGCACTGTAGTGTCTGTGAATGATGGCGGAATTCATCATTCACAGACATGATGGCGGGTGAATGGGCGGGTGAATGGGCGGCAGGTAGCTTAGTGGTTAAGAGCGTTGTACCAGTAACCGAAAGGTCGCTGGTTCTAATACCCGAGCCGACTAGGTGAAAAATCTGTCGATGTGCCCTTGAGCAAGGCACTTAACCCTAATTGCTCCTGTAAGTCGCTCTGGATAAGAGCGTCTGCTAAATAACCAATTTTTTTTTTTTTTTTTTTATGGCTATGGTATATCGTGTCTGTGATGCTCAGTTGGTAGAGCATTGCGCTTGCAACCCCAGGGTTGTGGGTCCGATTCCCACGGGGGACAAGTACGAAAAAAGTATGAAAATGAATTCACTCACTACTGTAAGTCGCTCTGGATAAAAGCGTCTGCTAAATGACTCAAATTGTAAAACCAAAAAAAAAAAGTTTAGAAAATGCTCTGAAATGTATTCAGACCCCTTGAATTTTTCCACATTACAGCTTTATTCTAAAATGTATTAAATTAACAATTTTCCTCATCAATCTACGCACAATACCCCATAATGACAAAGCGAAAACACGTTTTTAGATTTTTTTGGCAAATGTATAAAAAATAAAAAACTGAAATACCTTATTTACATAAGTATTCAGACCCTTTGCTATGAGACTCCAAATTGAGCTCAGGTGCATCCTGTTTCTACAACTTGATTTAGAGTCCACCTGTGGTAAATTCAATTGATTGGACATGATTTGGAAAAGCACACACCTGTCTATATACGGTCCCACAGTTGACAGTGCATGTCAGAGCAAAAATCAAGCCATGAGGTCGAAGGAATTGTCCGTAGAGCTCCGAGACAGGAATGTGTCGAGGCACAGCTTTGGTGAAGGGTACCAAAAAATGTCTGCAGCATTGAAGGTCCCCAAGAACACAGTGGCCTCCATCATTCTTAAATGGAAGAAATTTGGAACCACCAAGACTCCTCCTAGAGCTGGCCGCCCGGCTAAACTGAGCAATTGGGGGAGAAGGGCCTTGGTCAGGGAGGTGACCAAGAACCCGATGGTCACTCTGACAGAGCTCCAGAGTTCCTCTGTGGAGATGGGAGAACCTTCCAGAAGGACAACCATCTCTGCAGCACTCCATCAATCAGGACTTCCTCAGTAAAAGGCACATGACAGCCCGCTTGGAGTTTGCCAAAAGGCACCTAAAGGACTCTCAGACCATGAGAAACAAGATTATTTGGTCTGATGAAACCAAGATTGATCTCTTTGGCCTGAATGCCAAGCGTCACGTCTGGAGGAAAACTGGCACCATCCCTACGGTGAAGCATGGTGGTGGCAGCATTATGCTGTGGGGATGTTTTTTTGCGTCAGGGACTGGGAGACTAGTCAGGATCAAGGGAAAGATGAACGGAGCAAAGTAGAGAGATCCCTGATGAAAACCTGCTCCAGAGCACTCAGGACCTCAGACTGGGGTGAAGGTTCACCTTCCAACAGGACGACGACCCTAAGCACACAGCCAAGACAATGCAGGAGTGGCCAAGCCAGAGTCTGGACTTGAACCCGATTCAACATCTCTGGAGAGACCTGAAAATAGCTGTGCAGCGAAGCTCCCCATCCAACCTGACAAAGCTTGAGAGGATCTGCAGAGAAGAATGGGAGAAACTCCCCAAATACAGGTCTGCCAAGCTTGTAGCGTCATACCCAAGAAAACTCAAGGTTGTAATCGCTGCCAAAGGTGCTTCAACAAAGTACTGCGTAAAGGGTCTGAATACTTATGTAAATGTGATCTTTTTTATAAATTTGCAAACATTTCTAAAACCTGTTTTTGCTTTGTCATTATGGGGTATTGTGTGTAGATGAGGGGAAAAAATACAATTTAATCCATTTTAGAATAATGCTGTAGCGTAACAAAATGTGGAAAAAGTCAAGGGGTCTGAATACTTTCCGAATGCACTGTAGTGTCTGTGAATGTTTGCTATGGTTTATCGTGTCTGTGAATGTTTGCTATGGTTTATCGTGTCTGTGAATGTTTGCTATGGTATATAGTGTCAGTGAATGCCGGCTCTGCTGCTGGTGCAGTGTCAGTATGGTTTTTATTTTTAGTTACAGTATCTGTGAATGTGAGCTACCTTGAGATTTCCTGGTTGGGTTGACATTGCTGGCTATGGTACAGCTAGAATGAGTAGCTATCTGAGAATGAGATGTACAGTAGTGGTCTGGTTCATTGCGACTGCTGGCTAGGATACAGTGAATGCTACCGAAGCTATCCAGAGATTTAGCCTAGTGGTGTAGTTGTGACTGCTGGCTAGGATACAGTGAATGCTACCGAAGCTATCCAGAGATGTAGCCTAGTGGTGTAGTTGTGACTGCTGGCTTTAGGGGATGTGGCTCAGCAGATCCCATCTCCCTTTCGCTGCATTGCAGGAGCCATGCAAATAAATAAATTAAACCATCTCTCCTCAACACCTCAGCTGGCTCTGGTGCAGATCACCCTGAGATTCCTTTCTTCCCTCTCTCCCTTCTTACCTCTCTCTCTCATCTCTCTACTCTCTCCCTTCTTAACCCTCTCATTTATTTCCCCCCCCTCTCCCTTCTTCTCCCTTTCTCTCCTCTTCCCCCTCTCCCTTTCTCTCCTCTTCCCCCCTCTCCCTTTCTCTCCTCTTCCCCCTCTCCCTTTCTCTCCTCTTCCCCCTCTCCCTTTCTATCCTCTTCCCCCCTCTCCCTTTCTCTCCTCTTCCCCCTCTCCCTTTCTATCCTCTTCCCCCCTCTCCCTTTCTCTCCTCTTCCCCCTCTCCCTTTCTCTCCTCTTCCCCCTCTCCCTTTCTATCCTCTTCCCCCTCTCCCTTTCTCTCCTCTTCCCCCTCTCCCTTTCTCTCCTCTTTCCCCCCTCTCCCTTTCTATCCTCTTCCCCCCTCTCCCTTTCTCTCCTCTTCCCCCTCTCCCTTTCTCTCCTCTTCCCCCTCTCCCTTTCTATCCTCTTCCCCCCTCTCCCTTTCTCTCCTCTTCCCCCTCTCCCTTTCTCTCCTCTTCCCCCCTCTCCCTTTCTCTCCTCTTCCCCCTCTCCCTTTCTCTCCTCTTCCCCCCTCTCCCTTTCTATCATCTTCCCCCTCTCCCTTTCTCTCCTCTTCCCCTCTCCCTTTCTATCCTCTTCCCCCCTCTCCCTTTCTCTCCTCTTCCCCCTCTCCCTTTCTCTCCTCTTCCCCCTCTCCCTTTCTATCCTCTTCCCCCCCTCTCCCTTTCTCTCCTCTTCCCCCTCTCCCTTTCTCTCTCTCCCCCTCTCTCCATTTCTTTCCTCTTTCCCCCCTCTCCCTTTCTCTCCTCTTCCCCCTCTCCCTTTCTCTCCTCTTCCCCCTCTCCCTTTCTCTCCTCTTCCCCCTCTCCCTTTCTCTCCTCTTCCCCCTCTCCCTTTCTCTCCTCTTCCCCCTCTCCCTTTCTCTCCTCTTCCCCCTCTCCCTTTCTCTCCTCTTCACCCTCTCTCCCTTTCTCTCCTCTTCCCCCTCTCCCTTTCTCTCCTCTTCCCCCTCTCTCCCTTTCTCTCCTCTTCCCCCTCTCTCTCCCTTTCTCTCCTCTTCCCCCTCTCTCTCCTTGACACAATGAAGCAGTATCTGCAGCAGTATCTAGCGTAGGCGGAAAATGATCAAATCCGAAAAGTCATGGTAATTAATGTAATAGTTTCTGTTAACGTAATTTATTTAGGCACAGTTTAAATATTTTATCAATACCAAAAAAATCTGCGTATCAGCCAGGATTGGAATGACACTAGCGTGTGTTTGATCGGAATGACACTAGCGTGTGTTTGATCGGAATGACACTAGCGTGTGTTTGATCGGAATGACACCAGCGTGTGTTTGATCGGAATGACACTAGCGTGTGTTTGATTGGAATGACACTAGCGTGTGTTTGATCGGAATGACACTAGCGTGTATTTGATTGGAATGACACTAGCGTGTGTTTGATTGGAATGACACTAGCGTGTGTTTGATTGGAATGACACTAGCGTGTGTTTGATCGGAATGACACTAGTGTGTGTTTGATTGGAATGACACTAGCGTGTGTTTGATTGGAATGACACTAGCGTGTGTTTGATCGGAATGACACTAGCGTGTGTTTGATTGGAATGACACTAGCGTGTGTTTGATTGGAATGACACTAGCGTGTGTTTGATTGGAATGACACTAGCGTGTGTTTGATTGGAATGACACTAGCGTGTGTTTGATTGGAATGACACTAGCGTGTGTTTGATTGGAATGACACTAGCGTGTGTTTGATTGGAATGACACTAGCGTGTGTTTGATTGGAATGACACTAGTGTGTGTTTGATTGGAATGACACTAGCGTGTGTTTGATTGGAATGACACTAGTGTGTGTTTGATCGGAATGACACTAGCGTGTGTTTGATCGGAATGACACTAGCGTGTGTTTGATTGGAATGACACTAGCGTGTGTTTGATCGGAATGACACTAGCGTGTGTTTGATTGGAATGACACTAGCGTGTGTTTGATCGGAATGACACTAGCGTGTGTTTGATCGGAATGACACTAGCGTGTGTTTGATCGGAATGACACTAGCGTGTGTTTGATCGGAATGACACTAGCGTGTGTTTGATCGGAATGACACTAGCGTGTGTTTGATTGGAATGACACTAGCGTGTGTTTGATTGGAATGACACTAGCGTGTGTTTGATCGGAATGACACTAGCGTGTGTTTGCGCGCGTCACCTGCATAGTGCTAGACAAGTGAGCCATTGCTCAAGGAGCGAGAGACAGTGAGCCGTTGCTCAAGGAGAGTGAGACAGTGAGCCTTGCTCAAGGAGGGAGAGAGAGACAGTGATCCGTTGCTCAAGGAAAGAGAGATAGTGAGCCGTTGTCAAGGAGGGAGAGAGAGACAGTGAGCCGTTGCTCAAGGAGAGAGAGACAGTGAGCCGTTGCTCAAGGAGAGAGAGACAGTGAGCCGTTGCTCAAGGAGGGAGAGACAGTCGGACATTGCAGCATTAGGTAGGCCTAGCCTATAAAATATGATAGGGAACAGATTAACTAGGTAGCCAATATCAAAACATACACTACATGACCAAAAGTATGTGGACATCTGCTCGTCGAACATCTCATTCCAAAATCATGGGCATTAATATGGAGTTGGTCTCCCCTTTGCTGCTATAACAGCCTCCACTCTTCTGGGAAGGCTTTCCACTAGATGTTGGAACATTGCTGCGGGGACTTGCTTCCATTCAACCAGTGAGGTCGGGCACTGATGTTGGGCAATTAGGCTTGGCTCGCAGTCTGTGTTTCAATTCATCCCAAATTTGTTCATTGGGGTTGAGGTCAGGGCTTTGTGCATGTGAGTCAAGTTCTTCGACACCGATCTCGACAAACCATTTCTGTATGGACCTTGCTTTGTGCATGGGGGCATTGTAATGCTGAAACAGGAAAGGGCCTTGGAAGCACAGAATCATTGAAAAGTTGGAAGCACGGAATCGTCTAGAATGTAATTGTATGCTGTAGCATTAAGATTTCCCTTCACTGGAACTAAGGGGCCTAGCCCGAACCATGAAAATCAGCCCCAGACCATTATTCCTCCTCCACCAAACTTTACAGTTGGCACTATGCATTCGGGCAGGTAGCGTTCTCCTGGCATCCGCCAAACCCAGATTCGTCCGTCGGCCTGCCAGAGGATGAAGCGTGATTCACCACTCCAGAGAATGCGTTTCCACTGCTCCAGAGTCCAATAGCGGCGAGCTTTACGCCACTCCAGCCGACGCTGGGCGTTGCCGTGGTGATCTTAGGCTTGTGTGCGGCTGCTCTTTTCATTAAGCTCCCGACGAACAGTTCTTGTGCTGGCGTTGCTTCCAGAGGCTGTTTGGAACTCGGTAGTGAGTGTTGCAAACGAGGACAGATGATTTTTACGCGCTTCAGCACTCGCCGGTCCCGTTCTGTGAGCTTGTGTGGCCTACCACTTTGCGGCTGAGCCGTTGTTGCTCCTAGACGTTTCCACTTCACAATAACTGTTTAGCTGTTATTAGCATATGTTAATGTTTTCGTCATGTCACAAAACATTTTCCACCGACACTCGCGAATAAGGCCATTCAAAGTTGATTTACTTTTTTGAACGATTCATATAATTAATTTAAACTATAATATTTGACGAAACAAACTATTTACTTAGCCATTGTATTAGTTGCGATTCGGTTCAATCTTGATTAATCGAATCATGTGAATCAAAATAATAATTTGTGAATCGTGAACATTAATTTTAGGAAAAAATGTAGCCCTCCTTTTGGATTATGTGGCTTCAAAACTTGTTTTGTAGATACTTCCAGTTGATTTGGCCATCCAATGTATGGGACATTGCAACTCAATAGATACTAGTCAGCCTGCAAAGTAAACACTTGTAGCTAAGATAAATATGACTAAACTAGAAAAGGTACATTTCCTGAAGATTTGTGGGCTTGCTTCAGGTGAATTAAAATCTTTGTAGCCTACCATAGCCATTCGAGCTATATTAAATGAGCGAAATGTATTTGGTTGCAATGTTGCAATGTTTTACATCAAGGGTGGTCAACCATCCTCCAGGAGAGCTAATGGGTGTGCAGGCTTTTAGTCCAGTCCCCCTCTAACAAACCACTTTTTAGAAATGAGCTGCTCAACCGAACCTTGATAAACTGTCTCTGATGTGTTTGAGCAGGGCTTGATCAAAAGCCTGCACACCCAGCAGCTCTCCAGACTGAGGGTTGACTACGTGTTTTATACAGTTGCCTAAAAGGGATTCTACTTTGTGGCGTTTAAGTGCCTTGCTCGACGACAGGAGATGGTAAATGGGATCAGAGAGCGGCCTCCCAGTGTCGATACCACATTACACTTACTTTTTTATACGTACATAGAGACGCCGCCAATTGTTGGTCATGGAAATGTGGTTAAAAATCACGGATAAGTCATGAAATTCCATCTGTCAAAATGTGTATGAACCCTGATACAAGGAAAACCACTAATCCGTCACAACATTTTAAATTTTTACATTTTAGTCATTTAGCAGACGCTCTTATCCAGAGCGACTTACAGTTAGGGAATACATATTTGTTTTTTTTATACTGGCCCCCCGTGGGAATCAAACCCACAACCCTGGCGTTGCAAACGCCATGCTCTATCAACTGAGCTACATCCCTGCCAGAGGATGTAGCTCCACAAGCCGATCCATGATAGGCTCATCTAAAACACTGGCACAATTGTGTGTGGTTTATTTTTTGGGGGTTC
This sequence comes from Coregonus clupeaformis, assembly GCF_020615455.1. NCBI lineage: Eukaryota > Metazoa > Chordata > Actinopteri > Salmoniformes > Salmonidae > Coregonus > Coregonus clupeaformis. The sequence goes on along the minus strand of NC_059217.1, from coordinate 34,805,245 downwards.
TGAAATGTATTTTTAGATATTGAGGTTGGAAAGTTTATTTTCCTAAATGAATGCGTCTAAAGCCTGGGGGCTACTGACACTAATTGGAGTGATGATGAAAATAACTTTATTTTCTTTTTACAGACTGCAGCAATGGAGGAGACCGTCATATGGGAACAACACACAGTAACTCTACACAGGGTGGGTAGTACATAGGATACCTGTCTCTCTCTCTCTCTCCCTCCTTGTCGCTCTCTCCCTCCCTCCTTTTGTCTCTCTCCTTGTCTCTCTCTCTCTCTGTCCTTGTCTTGCTCTCTTCTTCTCTCTCTCTCTCTCTCTCCTTGTCTCTCTCTCTCGCTCTCTCCATGTCTCTCTCTCTCGCTCTCTCCATGTCTCTCTCTCTCTCTCTCGCTCTCTCCTGTCTCTCTCTCTCTCATTGTCTCTCTCCTTGTCTCTTTCTCCTTGTCTCTCTCTCTTACCTTCTCTCGCTCTCTCTCTTTCTCCTCCTTGTCTCTCTCTCCTTGTCTCTTACTCCTCTCTCTCTCTCTCTCCCTCTCCTTTTCTCTCTCTCTCTCTCATTTTCTCTCTCTCTCTCTTTCTCTCTCTCTCTCATTGTCTCTCTCTCTCTCCTTGTCTCTCTCTCCTTTTCTTTCTCTCTCTCCTTTTCTTTCTCTCTCTCCTTGTCTCTCTCCTTGTCTCTCTCTCTCTCTCATTTTCTCTCTCTCTCTCTCCTTTTCTCTTTCTCTCTCTCGCTCTCTCATTCTCTCTCTCTCTC
>NC_059217.1:34794491-34799491 GCF_020615455.1 Coregonus clupeaformis | reverse complement strand
TGTTTACATTAGGTCTTGCCCGGGTTTGTTTACATTAGGTCTTGCCTGGGTTTGTTTACATTAGGTCTTGTCTGGGTTTGTTTACATTAGGTCTTGTCTGGGTTTGTTTACATTATGTCTTGCCTGGGTTTGTTTACATTAGGTCTTGTCTGGGTTTGTTTACATTAGGTCTTGTCTGGGTTTGTTTACATTAGGTCTTGTCTGGGTTTGTTTACATTAGGTCTTGCCCGGGTTTGTTTACAGTAGGTATTGTCTGGGTTTGTTTACATTATGTCTTGTCTGGGTTTGTTTACATTAGGTCTTGCCCGGGTTTGTTTACAGTAGGTATTGTCTGGGTTTGTTTACATTATGTCTTGTCTGGGTTTGTTTACATTAGGTCTTGCCTGGGTTTGTTTACATTAGGTCTTGTCTGGGTTTGTTTACATTAGGTCTTGCCCGGGTTTGTTTACATTAGGTCTTGTCTGGGTTTGTTTACATTAGGTCTTGCCCGGGTTTGTTTACATTAGGTCTTGCCTGGGTTTGTTTACATTAGGTCTTGCCTGGGTTTGTTTTGTCGCCCCAACAAAACAAGGTGTAAAATGTAAACAAAATGACACAACTGACTGACTGATAGAATCCAGCTGTTACTAAAGTAAATTGGGCAGTTCCTTCATCTTAATACCTGGAGCATAGCACGCTTGGGACTAACCTGTCATCTGCTAAAACCTGGGGGTCATATCTTAGCACTTCCAGTGGGCATGGAATGCCCCAGAGAGAGAACTGGGAGTTTGGGGTGTAATGTCGTGACAGGGGGCTTACCACAGAATAAATTACAACAATTATTATGTATTAGATTTTGTCTCTATGGGGCTAATGTCTTGTCACGAGAGGGAGGGAGGGAGGGAGGCAGGGAGGGAGGGAGGGACAGAGTTAGAGATTACAAGGAAGAAATGGGGGAAAGAAATTGGGGTGTAATCTAGTGACATTGGGCTAAAGTTGTCTTCTTCTTCCTCTTCAGACGATCAGACGGAAGCGGAAGGTGCATGTGCCCATGGGTCGGCTGGGGGAGAGGGAGACCATGTCGGAGCATGATGAGGAGGATGATGAGGAGGACAGCTACGACGAGGAGATATACGAGACGCGTTCCGCACGCAGCGGCCCCAGTGCCTACAGCGGCGTGGGAGGGGCCTCGGCCCGGCGCAGCGGGAGGAGCACCGGAAGGCGGGACCGGGACAGAGAACGTGAACGCAGCGGCTCACGGGAGAGGAGTCTCTCCCCGCGCTCCGACCGGCGCTCGCTCAACCAGCCCCCGCGGCCCGCCAAAGTCACCCTCGTCAAGTCCCGAAAGAATGAAGGTGAGCATCACAAAGTTGGGATATATGTTGTCTAGTCGGGGTTAAGGTTACGGGTTAGTTTGGATATATGTTGTCTAGTCGGGGTTAAGGTTACGGGTTAGTTTGGATATATGTTGTCTAGTCGGGGTTAAGGTTACGGTTAGTTCGGATATGTGTTGTCTAGTCGGTTAAGGTTACGGTTAGTTCGGATATGTGTTGTCGGGGTTAAGGTTACGGGTTAGTTCGGATATGTGTTGTCGGGGTTAAGGTTACAGGTTAGTTCGGATATGTGTTGTCTAGTTCGGGGTTAGGGTTACGGGTTAGTTTGGATATGTGTTGTCGGGGTTAAGGTTACGGGTTAGTTCGGATATGTGTTGTCTAGTTCGGGGTTAGGGTTACGGGTTAGTTTGGATATGTGTTGTCTAGTCGGGGTTAAGGTTACGGGTTAGTTTGGATATATGTTGTCTAGTCGGGGTTAAGGTTACGGGTTAGTTTGGATATATGTTGTCTAGTCGGGGTTAAGGTTACGGTTAGTTCGGATATGTGTTGTCTAGTCGGTTAAGGTTACGGTTAGTTCGGATATGTGTTGTCGGGGTTAAGGTTACGGGTTAGTTCGGATATGTGTTGTCGGGGTTAAGGTTACAGGTTAGTTCGGATATGTGTTGTCTAGTTCGGGGTTAGGGTTACGGGTTAGTTTGGATATGTGTTGTCGGGGTTAAGGTTACGGGTTAGTTCGGATATGTGTTGTCTAGTTCGGGGTTAGGGTTACGGGTTAGTTCGGATATGTGTTGTCGGGGTTAAGGTTACGGGTTAGTTCGGATATGTGTTGTCTAGTTCGGGGGTTAGGGTTACGGGTTAGTTCGGATATGTGTTGTCGGGGTTAAGGTTACGGGTTAGTTCGGATATGTGTTGTCTAGTTCGGGGTTAGGGTTACGGGTTAGTTTGGATATGTGTTGTCTAGTCGGGGTTAGGGTTACGGGTTAGTTTGGATATATGTTGTCTAGTCGGGGTTAAGGTTACGGGTTAGTTCGGATATGTGTTGTCTAGTCGAGGTTAAGGTTACGGTTAGTTCGGATATGTGTTGTCTAGTCGGTTAAGGTTACGGTTAGTTCGGATATCTGTTGTCGGGGTTAAGGTTACGGTTAGTTCGGATATGTGTTGTCGGGGTTAAGGTTACGGGTTAGTTCGGATATGTGTTGTCGGGGTTAAGGTTACGGGTTAGTTCGGATATGTGTTGTCTAGTCGAGGTTAAGGTTACGGGTTAGTTCGGATATGTGTTGTCTAGTCGGTTAAGGTTACGGTTAGTTCGGATATGTGTTGTCGGGGTTAAGGTTACGGGTTAGTTCGGATATGTGTTGTCGGGGTTAAGGTTACGGGTTAGTTTGGATATGTGTTGTCTAGTCGGGGTTAGGGTTACGGGTTAGTTCGGATATGTGTTGTCGGGGTTAAGGTTACGGGTTAGTTCGGATATGTGTTGTCTAATTCGGGGTTAGGGTTACGGGTTAGTTTGGATATGTGTTGTCTAGTCGGGGTTAGGGTTACGGGTTAGTTTGGATATGTGTTGTCTAGTCTGGGTTAGAGTTACGGGTTAGTTCGGATATATTTTGTCTAGTCGGGGTTACTGTTAGTTTGGATATACACTGAAAAAAAATATAAACTCAACATGCAACAATTTCAAAGATTTTAATGAGTTACAGTTCATATAAGGAAATCAGTCAATTGAAATAAATAAATTAGGTCCTAATATCTATGGATTTCACATGACTGGGAATACAGATATGCATCTGTTGGTCACAGATACCTTCAACAAAAAGGTAGGGGCGTGGATCAGAAAACCAGTCAGTATCTGGTGTGACCACCATTTGCTTCATGCAGCGCGACACATCTCCTTCTCATAGAGTTGATCATGCTGTAGATTGTGGCCTGTGGAATGTTGTCCCACTCCTCTTCAATGGCTGTGTGAAGTTACTGGATATTGGTGGGAACTGGAACATGGTGTCGTACACGTCGATCCAGAGCATCCCAAACATGCTCAATGGGTGACATGTCTGGTGAGTACGCAGGCCTTGGAAGAACTGGGACTTTTTCAGATCCTTGCGATATTGGGCTGTCCATTATCATGCTGAAACATGAGGTGATGGCGGATGGATGAATGGCACGACAATGGGCCTCAGGATCTCGTCAAGGTATCTCTGTGCATTCAAATTGCCATCGATAAAATGCAATTGTGTTCGTTGTCCGTAGCTTATGCCTGCCCATACCATAACCCCACCGCCACCATGGGGCACTCTGTTCACAACATTGACATCAGCAAACCGCTCGCCCACACAATGCCATACACACTGTCTGCCATCTGCCCGGTACAGTTGAAACCGGGATTTATAAGTGAAGAGCACACTTCTCCAACATGCCAGTGGCCATCGTTGGTGAGCATTTGCCCACTGAAGTCGGTTACGGCGCCGAACTGCAGTCAGGTCAAAACCCTGGTGAGGACGACGAGCACGCAGATGAGCTTCCTTGAGATGATTTCTGACAGTTTGTGCAGAAATTCTTCAGTTGTGCAAACCCACAGTTTCATCAGCTGTCCGGGTGGCTGGTCTCAGACGATAAAGAAGCTGGATGTGGTCCTGGGCTGGCGTGGTTACATGTGGTTTGTGGTTGTGAGGCCGGTTGGACATTCTGCCAAATTCTCTAAAACGACGTTGGAGGCGGCTTATGGTAGAGAAATTAACATTACATTCTCTGGCAACCGCTCTGGTGGACATTCCCGCTCCCTCTAAACATGAGACATCATTGTGCAAATTTTAGAGTGGAATTTTGTCCCCAGCACAAGATGCACCTGTGTAATGATCATGCTGTTTAGTCAGCTTCTTGATATGCCACACCTGTCAGGTGAATGGATTATCTTGGCAAACGAGAAATGCTCACTAACAGGGATGTAAACAAATTTGTGGACAAAATTTGAGAGAAATAAGCTTTTTGTGCATATGGCAAATTTCTGGGATCTTTTATTTCAGCTCATGAAACATGGGACCAACAGTTTACATGTTGCCTTTATATATTTTTTCAATATATGTTGTCTAGTCGGGGTTAGGGTTAGTTGGGATATACAGTACCAGGTGTGTTGGGTCATTGTCCTGTTGAAAAATAAATGATAGTCCCACCAAGCGCAAACCAGATGGGATGTCGTATCGCTGCAGAATGCTGTGGTAGCAATGCTGGTTAAGTGTGCCTTGAATTCTAAATAAATCACAGACAGTGTCACCAGCAAAGCACCCCCACCCAATCACACCTCCTCCTCCATGCTTCATGGTGGGAACCACAGATGCGGAGATCATCCGTTCACCCACACCGCGTCTCACAAAGACACGGCGGTCGACCCAAAAATCTCAAATTTGGACTCATCAGACCAAAGGACAGATTTCCACCGGTCTAATGTCCATTGCTGGTGTTTCTTGGCCCAAGCAAGTCTCTTCTTCTTATTGGTGTCCTTTAGTAGTGGTTTCTTCTGAGGCTGGTAACTCTAATGAACTCATCCTCTGCAGCAGAGGTAACTCTGGGTCTTCCTTTCCTGTGGTTGTCCTCATGAGAGCCAGTTTCATCATAGCGCTTGATGGTTTTTGCGACTGCACTTGAAGAAACGTTCAAAGTTCTTGTCATTTTCCATGTTGACTGACCTTCATGTCT
>NC_059217.1:34779491-34789491 GCF_020615455.1 Coregonus clupeaformis | reverse complement strand
TTGTTTACATCCCTGTTAGTGAGCCTTTCTCCTTTGCCAAGATAATCCATCCACCTGACAGGTATGGTATATCAAGAAGCTGATTAAACAGCATGGTCATTACACAGGTGCACCTTGTGCTGGGGATAATAAAATGTCACTCTAAAATGTGCAGTTTTGTCACACAACAAGTTTTGAGGGAGCGTGCAATTGGCATGCTGACTGCAGGAATGTCCACCAGAGCTGTTGCCAGATCATTTAATGTTCATTTCTCTACCATAAGCCGCCTCCAATGTTGTTTTAGAGAATTTGCCAATACGTCCAACCAGCCTCACAACCGCACACCACGTATAACCACGCCAGCCCAGGACCTCCACATCTGGCTTCTTCACCTGCAGGAACGTCTGAGACCAGCCACCCGGACAGCTGATGAAACAGTGGGTTTGCACAACCGAAGAATTTCTGCACAAACTGTCAGAAACCGTCACAGGGAAGCTCATCTGCGTACTCGTGGTCCTCACCAGGGTCTTGACCTAACTGCATTTCGGTGTCGTAACCGACTTGTGGGCAAATGCTCACCTTTTGATGGCCACTGGCACACTGGAGAAGTGTGTTCTTCATGGATGAATCCCGGTTTCAACTGTACCGGGCAGATGGCAGACAGTGTGGGTGAGTGGTTTGCTGAAGTCAATGTTGTGAACAGAGTGCCCCATGGTGGCAGTGGGGTTATGGTATGGGCAGGCATAAGCTACGGACAACGAACACAATTGCATTTTATCGATGGCAGTTTGAATGCGTACGACAGCGTGTTCCAGTTCCCACCAATATCCAGCAACTTTGCACAGCCATTGAAGAGGAGTGGGACAACATTCCACAGGCCATAATCAACATCCTGATCAACTCTATGCGAAGGAGATGTGTCGCGCTGCATGAGGCAAATGGTCACACCAGTTACTAACTGGTTTTCAGATCCACGCCCCTGCCTTTTGTTTTAAGCGATCTGTGACCAGATACCAGATAATGCATATCTGTATTCCCAGTCATGTGAAATCCATAGATTAGGGCCTAAATAATTTATTTCAATTGACTGATTTCGTTATATAAACTGTAACTCGGTAAAATCTTAGAAATTGTTGCATGTTGCATTTCATATTTTTGTTCAGTGTAGATAATAATAATAATAATTATAATAATATAATAATAAAAAAATAAATGCCTTTTAGCAGACACTTTTATCCAAAGCGACTTACAGTCATGTGTGCATACATTTTTACGTATGGGTGGTCCCGGGGATCGAACCCACTACCCTGGCGTTACAAGCGCCATGCTCTACCAATTGAGCTACAAGTTGAATATGGTGTTTTGAACAACAGACATTTCAGATATCCATTCGGTGGCGTCCGACCATTCCAACCGATCCCATGACAGACATCGTAGCAGCCGGTCCCGCTCCCCTGACAAGCGCTCTGAACCCTCCGACCACTCCAGACACTCCCCTCCACAGATCAGCAATGGCAGGTAAACACCACAACACCTGGCTGCTGCACAGTCGAAGTCAAAGGCTCACAGGCAGCCTAATTCTGATATTTTTCCACTAATTGGTCTTATGACCAATCAGATCAGATCTTTTGCTAATAATTTAGGAAAATATCAACATTGGCTGCCTGTGCAAAGGCAGCCTTTGAGCTTTTTTGAAATTCTAACCCAGTGGGCAAAACTAGTTGAAATGACTTCATTACGACACGAAACTGGCCTCATTACGACGGCATTTCAAACCGTTTTGACCGCTGGAAATGTAGATGTTTTTAGGGGTTTGTTAAGTGTCTTTTGTTTTCCTGTTTTTTTTTTTTTTTGCCCCACTTAACGAAGACACTTCAGTTGGAGAATACCGTAAGTTGGACAGCCCTTTCCCCAGGAGCTCACTGTTACAGAGCTCACTGTTACAGAGCTCACTGTTATAGAGCTCACTGTTATAGAGCTCGCTGTTATAGAGCTCACTGTTACAGAGCTCACTGTTACAGAGCTCACTGTTACAGAGCTCACTGTTATAGAGCTCACTGTTATAGAGCTCACTGTTATAGAGCTCACTGTTATAGAGCTCACTGTTATAGAGCTCACTGTTACAGAGCTCACTGTTATAGAGCTCACTGTATAGACTTCCCTGTTATAGAGCTCACTGTTATAGAGCTCACTGTTATAGAGCTCACTGTATAGACTTCCCTGTTATAGAGCTCACTGTATAGACTTCCCTGTATAGAGCTCACAGTATAGAGCTCACAGTATAGAGCTCACTGTATAGACTTCCCTGTATAGACTTCCCTGTATAGACTTCCCTGTATAGACTTCCCTGTATAGAGCTCACTGTACTTGGCAGATGACAGAATAGTGACTAGATTTATACATAGACTAGCTGAGTAAATGGATAGTACCCCATGGTGATGGCTTAAAGCTTAGAAATGTAGATTAATTCAAAATACCCCCGTATTTCTCCCCTTTCTACAGATGATTACTTATAACCACTAAATCCATTTCCATAAAGAATACGTATCTGACCTGAATTCTGTTGGCTATAGTTGTGTGTGTGTGTGTGTGTGTGTGTGTGTGTGTTTTTGAATTTGATAAATCTTTGATGAGTCCTAGATACCCTTTATGTTTGACAGTGAGACTGATATCAGGAAATCAGTGCTCAGTTAGCAGCCATGGTTTTACACTGTCAAACACTGCAGTATTCATTTGGCTTCAAGGACACACACACACACACACACACACACTGATTCATGGTACTGTAATGTACATGCTATACATCAATTATTGAGTGTCAGGTCTTGTTCTGGCTCAGGGCTTCAATAGGGCCACATTCACACAGGACAGAACACAGCCTGTGGAAGTGTCACACGATCTGTGGAAAGTATCTCTGTGGATTGTGAAGAGAGGACCACGTTTTGCACAAGGACAATACGCCTTCTAACTGTGGGCTGTGTCACGCACTAAATATCACTAGTCCCCGTGGATTGGGTGTATGTGTAGTGACAGCAGATTAAGACACAAATACCAGGAAATGTTAATCTCTCTCAAAAAAAGTGTTGGTGATGAGAGAGAACAAGCCAGCAGTATTTTGGCTGTGTAGCATTTTAAGGGATTTTGAGACCGGACAGTTATGCTAAGTTATTGACGTGGAGGAGAAGGTTAGTGCAGATAGATTTATCTAGCTGATCTGTGAATGTGCTATTTTTCCCAGTCGGTTCCAGGAGATCGGTTGGCAGTGAAAGGTTCATCCAGGATGTGTTGAATAAAAGCAGTTTTTCTTTCCAGCCTGTTTGAGCAGACTCCTTCCTTCACGGTTACGTTGTTGCTCAAAACCACACTTCCAGTCAAAGGAGAAAGTGTGTGTGTGTGTGTGTGTGTGCAGGTTTTGTTCTGCATATAAAAGTATTGGGTGGGAGACCTAAGTCTTTTATCGGGCCATCTTAAGTCCAAACAGTAAAACAACATTATTATGATTTCTTTATTTATTTTAGAGAGAAAGAAAATGTAATGGTAAAACATTTTCAGTGTAAACTTAAACAACTACAACAAGATAGAAAGTATGTAGAAAATATAATGGTCCTAAACTTTAATGAGATCATCTTTGAGTACTAACAATCACCCCCCAAAAAAAAAAAAAACTAGACAGTCAGGGAGAATCTACAATTCTAAAAATGTCATGGCATGGGGCACCGATTTTGATTTTGTTATGAGTCACTCAGATGGCATAAGCCATTGGCAAAGTGTGTAGAATTGCAGGAAATTTGCTTTAAAACTGAAATGTATTATCTCAGTTCCATGACAAAATGTGTAGAATTGCAAGAAAGTAGATTTAACCCCCTAGACTAGAGCCCTCAAACTCAACTCTGGACCTGGAAGCCAGTTCCACTGAGCTTTTTCATTGTTCCCCTCTAATCAGGGACTGATTTAGACCTGGGACACCAGGTGTGTGTGTGCAGTTAATTATCAGGTAGAACAGAAAACCAGCAGTCTCTGGACCTCGTAGGGTAAGAGTTGAGTACCCCTGCCCTAGAGTTTAAGCCTGCTGGTTTTCTGTTAATAATCTCTGAGAGAGATAAGAAAGACCAGGGATGTGGTACAACACAGCAAATAGATCAGGTGGATTGAGACGCAGCCCATGCAAAAAAAAAAACATATCTCTAGCTTAAACAGACAGATTATTTTTTATTTTTTTATAATGCTCATTCGATTTCCGCGGTGACGCGGACATCGACTCTAGGGGGTTAAAACTGTAAAATGTTCTCTCTGCCCCATGGCAAAAGTTGTAGAATTGCAGGAGGTTAGCTTTAAAACAGCAGAATGTTTGTCTCTGATGCCAAGAAGAGGGCCTATAAATTGGCCACACCCCACTGCCACCCCAACCACCTAAGCCCCATTTTGATCCAGGAAAAAAAATAAACCTGTTTGTGTGTTTTTAGGTGCTCACACACTCACTTCCCCCTCTCTGTCCTGTGAAAAGGCAGTGGTTTGCCAGTAGAGTTGTAGCTGTGCCAGTCGTGATGGAGGGCTTGGAGCTCCCCCATGATTCTGTTCTCTCTAACCAGAGCCAGACCCCAGGACAACCCCCTGACCCCAGGACAACCCCCTGACCCCCTGACCCCAGGACAACCCCCTGACCCCAGGACAACCCTCTGCTCTGTTTCCCAACCCCTACAGCAGGGGTTCCCTTCATGACTAGGGCTGTTGAGGTGACCGTATTACCGCCACACCGGCGGTCAAGGGTCACGATGGCAGTCAAATTCCACGTGACCGTTTTTAGTCACGGTTATTAGGCTTCTCCAAGCGCTGATGCTGCTGCTGGTCATTAGTATCCTACCAAACTTGCTAACTGCCTGGTACTCAGCACTCTATTGTCCCTCTAATCACTCTGACTTCAATGCAAATGTCATCGAAAATCTAATCAAACACTTCATGAGAGCCCATGAGCTCGTGTTGCGCAACATTTAAACAGGCTATGCAATTGCGTGAGAAAACAGAGTGATGGCCTCTACTAAAAATAGGAGGATCAGCTTTCTATAGGCTAGGCCTGCTATATTTATTTCTCAACTTTCCTAATATTAAGCACATTGCTTCTCTTTAAAACAGGAGTAAAGCCTACCTGGCTGGCATGAAAATAAACCATGGGAAAAGTGTCCTCCATTCGCTATTGTCACGATCGTCTAATGAGGGAGACCAAGGCGCAGCGTTGCGGGTGAACATATTATATTTATTCAACTGATCACACGATCAAAACAAAGAACGAAACGTGAAGTCCTTCGATACACAACCAAAAGGAACAAGAAACCACAAAACACAAAGTGCAAGACAAACAGTTAAATATGGCTCCCAATCAGAGACACCCAGCTGACACTCGTTGCCTCTGATTGGGAGTCACTCAGACCAACATAGAAAAATAAACATAGACTTCCACACCCTGGCTCAACATAACCTAGTCCCCAGAGCCAGGGCGTGACAGCTATTTAAGTGCATAGATGGACATGTATTTTTTCCCGCTGGCCCTGTTTCAAGACAGGTGCATGCTAATGGTCCATTCTAAATCAAAACAAATTTCACACATATATTATTTAGTAAATGTAAAGACAAGATTAAATCAAGAATAGTGTGATGGGTGACAATATTAGCCTATCACTTGTGAATGATGCCCAGCTTGAGGCAAACAGCGCATGCTTTTTTTTGGGCTACTTTTTCAAATCATAGTCGCACACCTCATGTAGCCGAGCCCATAGGCCTATATGTTTTGATAAGGTTTGTATCACAACTAAAGTGGCCAAATAACTTCTTAAAATGAAGCACATTAATCCGCTTTACAAGGGGTTTAGAGCCTAACTGGTATACATAAGAAGCGCGTGAGTTTCAAGTTTGGAGAAGATAATTTTCACCATAAAAATGCACCTTTATAATAAAAGCATTTCGTGCATAGTCGCATTTGTGGTCATTTTGAGAATGGTGTTTTCCCCGCTAATGGAACAGTCGGGCTTATAGCCTACTGCCATGTGCGCATTGCTGCGCTTATTAATGTGAAGAAATAGCTGAATAGTTTATCAACATTTTAAGCCAAACGTTCTCATCTGTTGCGTCAGGCTCATTGCTTAAAACAGGTTTTTTTGATGCTAGTGGTTGTATTAATTTGGGATCTATCGCACCCCACAACTGTCCCAGACTATGTTTGGAAAATTAATTTATTGCACAGAATAGGTCATCTTTTGTACTATGGGGGATAGTAGATTGACGTAGGCTAGTGCTTTTGCTGTTCGTTAGGCCGACTCATCTTGTTGGCTGACGAAAAGTAAATGTGGACAGTTCTTCCAATATCTTCAATATGCGCCTCGGAATTGGTTAAGGACGCGCGCAGTTGCGCCCCCGATGTCTGTCTTTACATGTGACATTTTAGTCATTTAGCAGACGCTCTTATCCAGAGCGACTTACAGTTAGTGAGTGCATACATTTTTCATACTGGCCCCCCCGTGGGAAACGAACCCACAACCCTGACGTTGCAAGCGCCATGCTCTACCAACTGAGCTACACAGGGCCAAAGTAACCTTTGAGAAATACCCCGATCACGTGACTGAGAGCCATGTGAGTGAGAGGCGCTTCAGCACGCAGCGGGGAGAAGGGAATTATATTCAGCCCAAGGGCACAATGGCCACTGGCCGCAAAAGGCAAAGCTCATGCCTTTCATGTGACTTTTTCCCAATGATCATTAGTCTCATCATGCAGCCTTAGAATGTATTAAAAATCAAAACATATAGCCCAACGTTTGTAGAACAACTAAAGTTACATTAATAACTCTAAATTAACCATATAGGAGTACCTATTTCTTTGTTAACCGCTCAACACAGAATAGCCGCATGTGCGCACTCCCTCAAATCGTTTGGAGAAAATATCCTTTCTATTTTATTCAGCTTTGTTCAGTTGTATTCTTCATACTATAAAATAATGCCACAGAATTCTAAGCCAATCTTGTCTGCTAAATGAACTAGTGTAGCCCACAGCCATATGGCATAGCCAGATCAGGGCATAACATAAAGACAACTCAGAGTATGCTATTCTGTTCTTCTGAAATAGACTACATTTTCTTCATGTCATGTTTCTTTAGACCTGTCTAAACTAAATAATGGATTTATTGTGAAGGTGTAGGCTATATTACATGGATTGATTAGACTTTTTTAAATGTAGATGTTCCAAAGGTCTGCATCAGTGGCTTGTAGGCTATGCGTGGAAGCCAGGAGATGCTACATCTGTTTGTTAATTAACGGTCAATTACCGTGAGACCGGCAGTTTTTTGCTTGACAATCACCGGCTGACAAAATGTCATGCCCGCCACAGCCCTATTCATGACACAAGCTGTTCACATCCCTCTTGTTGGCAGAGAGAACATTTAGCAGGTTTAAAGCTTATGTCCTGCAATTCTACACATTTTGTCATGGGGGTGCAGATACAATTTTACAGTTTTAAAGCTCATTTTCTTGCAAGTCTATACATTTTGCCATGTCTAATATGTATTCATGTGATATTTGAGTGACTCAAACATTACAAAAATCTATGGGCTAAAAAACCTAGCTAGAAAACGTTAGCTGACATGGGCTAGTTGATCTGGATATTTCTAACAAGTTATAAATAGCTCTCTAAGGTATGTAATGACTCCCCTGCTCCCCCCTGCCGACCACAATAATTCTCTACACTACACTTGCTTGTTTTGCCACATAAACTGAACTATTTTAGAGGTTGAAATTGCAGGTGCGGTAGAGAGAGAGAGAGAGAGAGAGTTGAAAACAGCAGGTCTGGGACAAGGTAGCACGTCCGGTGAACAGGTCAGGGTTCCATTGCCGCAGGCAGAAGAGTGGAAACTGGAGCAGCAGCACGACCTGGTGGACTGGAGACAGCCAGGAGTCATCAGGCCAGGTAGTCCTGAGGCATGGTCCTAGGGCTGTCTACACCCATTTAGCCCCGCCCATTTAGCCCCGCCCATTCATTAAGGATTCTAAACAACTAAAGATTTGAAGACTAAACGCTGGTTTATACAACGGGTGTGTTTGTAAATTTTAATCTGCAGTGCCAGAGTGTGCTCTGGGCGTTCGTAAACTCAGAGCATTGTCAGATTTGTCTGTTCGTAAATTCGGAGTGTTCAGAGCGCACACTGGATGCTCTGGCCGAGGAGTAGGGTTGATCTGAGCGTTCTGATCTAACAACATCAGTCAAGCACCCAAGCTAACTGGCTAACGTTGGCTAGCTTGCTGGCTACTTCCAGACACAAATGAGAGAACACCTCACTCTGACCATTTTACTCGCCCTAGCAGAGCTGGTTAGGCTGTTTTTATAATAATAATAATAATATAATATGCCATTTAGCAGACGCTTTTATCCAAAGCGACTTACAGTCATGTGTGCATACATTTTTACGTATGGGTGGTCCCGGGGATCGAACCCACTACCCTGGCGTTACAAGCGCCATGCTCTACAAATTGAGCTACAGAGGAGCGTTGGTGACTGCAACTGTGCTGCTGGCAACAATTTTAATTACGCTTTTTTGCCAACGTTTACTGACACCGGCCATATTCAACGGGTGTTCAGTGTTTATAAATTTGTCAGTTATTCTGCGCTCTGGCACACTCAGACGAGAGTGCTTTGAAATCGGCGTAGATAGCCAGAGTGAATTTACCGGCTACGTCTATCGACAGTTGTCGCAGTGACATCATGAACATTCTATTGAAATGGTTACTTCCATAGTGGAGTCTTTTGTTAAGATATGTAGCTAGCTAGCTATTACTACACAGATCATACATGCAACGTTAGCTAGCAAGCCAGCCAGCTAACGTTAGCTAGCTAGCTAACAGTACACTTTAACTTGAAATGAAAACGACTTTCTGACTAAATTAGAAACGTGTAATATCTGAAAATGTAGCTAGCTAGATAGTCTGGATGGACGCTTCACCCTCTCTGTCACGGATGCCATGGTTGCCCTTGGTTTGAAGATGCAATCCGGAGACAGGTGTTTTATACAACAGCCTTCAGTGTGTTCTCTTTTCGACTCCGTCTGCATATTTGCAATCAAACGGCAGAATTCTCTCCATCTCCTTAGCTATCATACTCTAATTCCACTGATTTCAAAACTCGGTCCTCCAGAAAGTGGAGAGCAACACTTATGCAGTTTTACTACGTGATATCTTTCAAAACAGCCACATTAGAAAGGATTACCTACACATACTGACCAGCTCATGTTATAGACGGAAGCATGCTACATGGCAGACCAATCCGAACTCATCTCTAGGCATGTCCAGCCCACTCATTATCTCAGCCAATCATGGCTAGCGGGAAGGTTGCTGTCTTTTTCCAGGGCTAAACCAACTAGGCTCATAATTTAACCATTTTATTTGTATTTACAGATGGCATACAAGTTTGTTATTAAAGGCACATGAAAGTTTACATGTTCCAGAAGGCATTTCTGGCAACAACAAAAAAAGTTTACATTCAGATTGCTCTCCTGTGAAGTAGTGACGCGCGACACACGCTTAGTTTCCTGAAACGAGTCACAAATGTGTTCTATAGCCAACTCTTATGGTCATTGCATAACTTGTTTGTATTTGGCATGGCAATGACCATCAGAGTTGGCAAGACAGTACAAACAGCTCTTGGACCAGGTTATGTGTTTGTTGCAGTTTTGGATGAATTATTGTGACCTCTGTGTTTAATAGTCTGTGTTTGTTCTGAGTCCAATCTTTCCTGGTTCTCGGCCAGAGGCACACAGTGAAGTGCACCTGGGGTACACAGAATTCTCTCTCTCTCCTCTCTCTCTCTCTCCTCTCTCTCTCTCTCCTCTCTCCTCTCTCCTCTCTTCCTCTCTCCTCTCTCTCTCTCTCCTCTCTCCTCTCTCTCTCTCTCTCCCTCTCTCTCTCTCTCTCTCTCTCTCTCTCTCTCTCTCCTCTCTCCTCTCTCCTCTCTCTCTCTCTCCTCTCTCCCTCTCTCCTCTCTCCCTCTC